>NW_025204254.1:0-9220 GCF_004010195.1 Chiloscyllium plagiosum
CTCATTCAAGACCTCTCCTATCTCTTCCGACTAATACACAGTTTCCCACTACTGTCCTTGATCGAACCTACCCTCGTTCTCGTCATTCTCATGTTTTTCACATACGCATAAAAGGCCTTGGGGTTATCCTTGATCCCACCTGCCAAAGATTTTTCATGCCCTCTCTTAGCTCTCCTAATCCCTTTCTCAGCTCCCTCCTGGCTATCCAGTATCTCTCCAACGTTCTATCTGAACCTTGTTTCCTCAACCTTATGTAAGCCTCCTTCTTGCTCTTTACAAGACATTCAACCTCCCGCGTCAACCAAAGTTCCCTCACACGACCATCTCTTTCCTGACTGACAGGTTCATACATATCAAGGACACGTCGTATCTGTTCCTTGAAAAAGTTCCACATTTCAACGACATCCTTCCCTGACAGCCTATGCTCCCAACTTATGCTCCTCAGATCCTGTCTTGCAGCATCGTATTTACCCTTCCCACATAATCCTAGAATATATCCCGTCAGGCCCGGGGGACTTGTCCTGGGTTGTCTTCTGTCTCTTATTGCAAACACGGTTCATATGAAAAAGGTACTTTTGACAGAGAATGTTTTGAATGGCAATCTCTCTTGATGTCAGTTACTCTCTGTCTAACTTTTTATCCCTCCAACATTGGATTTTCTCACTGGTTCAATGTTGGCAAAATAATAAATTCAAAATCGAATGGCTTTAGTATCCTGAAGGATAACGTAATTTGATTGGTCAAAACAGCAAGTAACTCAGCAATCTGTTTCATAGCGAAATGTTGCATACTTTCAATTTCCCAGTGTACTTTGAGGCTGCTAGTTAGTCATATTACAGGTGCTTGTAAGCTGACAGTGTAAAGCAACATTCACTCTCTCTTAACGTACAGTACATGCCTTCAACTTCATAACAATTGCCAATCAATCTCTGACCTGAGTTATCATCCTGGTGCTCTATTCCAAACAGCGCTGTAACCATCTCTACACTACGGTGAACTGGGACACTTCATACACGCAGCTCACCATGACACCCTAAAATGCAATCTTAAATGGGTTGACAATATATTCAGGCCTGGCCAGCAAAGCCTTCATTCCAATAAAGTTGGCAAAGAACATTTCTAGACACCGACATTGTGTCTCTGTGAATTACTTTACGTTCTTCGTGTCACATCGTAGTCCAGGATCCCTATACTTACTACAGGTGGAACATCAACCCTGCCAACCCTTACCTGTTCAAGACCAGGGAAGATTCAGTTGCATGGAATGTTAGAATATCAAAGTTAATGGAGAGGATAGGAATACAGGTTCGTGATTGTCATCAGAGAATGAAAGGAAGAAATAAAATATGTGAACATCATATCGCACAAAGGAATTGTGATTAGGAGAATTTGACAATCAAACAAACTTAGGGGCTTTATATATGAATGTAATAAGCATTTAGAATAACATTGATGAACAAACAATTGTGGATAATAGATTAATTTGGGGAAATTACTAAAAAGGTTGCAGGGAGACAAGATTTGGGAAGTGAATATTTTTGTAAGGACAGCGAGCAAGGAAAGGAAATGGACTAGATTTGTTATTATTAATTTGGGGAAATTACTAAAATGAGGTTGCAGGGAGACAAGATTTGGGAAGTGAATATTTTTGTAAGGACAGCGAGGAAGGAAAGGAAATGGACTAGATTTGTTATTATGAGATGAGGTCAGTGATGCAGTGAGAAATGGAAAGTGTAGAATTAATCTAGGTATAAATATGAAACAGCAAAAGAGAGAAGGATCTGGCAGGATTAATATATAGGTCCTCAAATGATAGTTCTGCAGTGAGGGGAAAGTGCACACAATGAAATACTGTAGGCTTATTTTTTTTAAATGTAGAACAATAACCATAGGTGATTACAAAGAGATTTTCAACTGGATTAATCAAATTGGCAAATTTGAGTTGATTGTTGTTGCAATATTTTGGGAAACCAACCAAGCTGCGGCACGGTGGCACAGTGGTTAGCACTGCCAGAGACCGGGGTTCAAATCCCTCCTCGGGCAACTGTCTCTGTGGAGTTTGCACATTCTCCCTGTGTCTGCGTGGGTTTTCTCCGGGTGCTCCGATTTCATCCCGCAATCTAAAGACGTGCAGGTTAGGTGAATTGGCCATGCTAAGTTTTCCGTAGTGTTAGCTGAATGGTAATGGGTCTGGGTGGGTTCCTCTTTGGAGGATCGGTGTGGACTTGTTGGGCCGAGGGCCTGTTGCCACACTGTAAGTAATCAAAGGTGCAAGCTATTCTAGGATATGGTATTGCGTGATGAGGTGGGATTTAGTAATAATTGTAGAATAAAGAATTCTTTAGAGAAGAGTAATCATAGCATGCTAGATTTCAAACTTCAATTGTGGGCAAGAAATTGGAATTACACATAAGAGTTCAGAAGTTAAGCAAAGGTAACTTCATAGGGACGAGAACAGATTTGAGATAAATGAGCATTAGAAAAACACATTTGCTGAGCAAGGGAAGTTAAAGACACCATAAAAACAAAGCCTAAAGCATTTGTATTGCAAAGGCCAGTGGCAAGCTGAAAGATTAGTAAATTTAAAGATTGCCAGAGTTATGAAAAAATGTAATCAAACGAGCAAAGGTAAATTTTAAAACAAGATATTTAAGGGGAAACGAGCACCTAATGATTACAAATGTTTCGACTCCTGTTGGAGAGCTACAGGACTATCTGACTGAGATAACAGTTTAAGTGTCTTTTACTGATAACATAGCCGATTGTGACGCCAACTCAATGCAGGCAAACTGCCAAAACTAATGAACTACTGTTTTATTTTAACCAGCCACCTCGAGGCTATCCTCTCTAAAGGAATTGCAGGATACCTCATTCATACAAAATCGCCTTACATTTAATCTTCCTTGGATTACTTATGCTTTGAGTGAATGCATGAGAAGGAAAATATTCAAATTATGGGATCAAAAGTGGAGTTTTTATACTTTCAAAACAATATACAGCTAATTTTGCAGGAGCTTCTACTCCTGTTGGCAGAGCGTTTCCAAGATTAGTGTTTGAATGCTTGTCAACAGGAAGCTCGTGAATTTTCTGCAGAAATATACAGTTAGCGATGTTGTGAGAAGAGGAACTTGAAGTTTGAGTCTGAAGACTTCTGCGAAATCACGTGACTGATAACATTTGCTTGTTTTGCTGCAGACCGTCCAACTTGCATTTCAAAAGTAACTTGGAGACGTTCTTGTTTTATCTTGCTGAGTTGGAGAAAATCCCGCGAAAATAAGTTGAGTTAGGGAAGAACTTGCCGTAAACAAGCTGTCCTGTTGATCTGTCCCATTTCGGTAAAGATAACCCTATTCATCCATTCAAAGTGATACATATCTGTCATTTAAAGACCAAGTCAAGCGACACTTTACGTTTATACTTCCTGAGCAAGCTGTGTCTTCAGGATTTCAGAGACGTATCTGTTGAGAAATATATTTTGTCTCTTTCCCTGAAAGGAGGGAGAATGTTTTTGCATGTATGTTTTATGGATATTTACAGGGCCAAGCACTTACACTTCAACATTAATAACTAAATCTGTTGAACGGGATTAGCATCTTTATTGCCATAAACGTTCATAATTGCATTTATTAACAAACTTGGTAAAACCTGGTATGGCTATTTTCTTGGATACCTTGATAACTGGAAAAAAGTAATTTTATGTCGTGACTCATACGTATCGAGGGACTGCACTTCTCCAGCCTTGGTCATTACAATACCCATGAGAATAGACATCCACTCTGTTCGAAATTATGCTGCAGTGTTCATAATCTGGGCGTCATCAAACCACAAAACCAGTTAACATTTGTACACATTATTCTTGATTTCTTTTTCCGGTCAGTTAAAATCCCGGAACTGCACAACAAACATCCTGCTTCTAAGCACTGACATTATATAAGGCTGAACATAGCAGGAACTCAGGGGAACTGACAGGAATTGACAAGAGGCTTAAAAATGCCCTGTGATGTGAATGGAATCACACTTTGCCAAAATGCAAACCTCCAGGAAATGAGAAACTGCTGGCCTTATTGGATTAGATGTGGAGGAGCCGGTGTTGCACTGGGGTAGACATAGTTAAAAAATCACACAACATCAGGTTACAGTCCAACAGGTTTACTTGGAAGCGCTAGCTTTCGGAGCGGTCATTTAAAGACCAAGTCAAGCGACACTTTACGTTTATACTTCCTGAGCAAGCTGTGTCTTCAGAATTTCAGAGACGTATCTGTTGAGAAATATATTTTTTCTCTTTCCCTGAAAGGAGGGAGAATGTTTTTGCATGTATGTTTTATGGATATTTACAGGGCCAAGCATTTACACTTCAACATTAATAACTAAATCTGTTGAACGGCATTAGCATCTTTATTGCCATAAACGTTCATAATTGCATTTATTAACAAACTTGGTAAAACCTGGTATTTTCTTGGATACCTTGATAAATGGAAAAAAGTAATTTTATGTTGTGACTCATACGTATTGAGAAACTGCACTTCTCCAGCCTTGGTCATTACAATACCCATGAGAATAGACATCCACTCTGTTCGAAATTATGCTGCAGTGTCATCAAACCACAAAACCAGTTAACATTTGTACACATTATTCTTGATTACTTTTTTCGGTCAGTTTAAAATCCCGGAACTGCACAACAAACATCCTGCTTCTAAGCACTGACATTATATAAGGCTGAACATAGCAGGAACTCAGGGGAACTGACAGGAACTGACAAGAGGCTTAAAAATGCCCTGTGATGTGAATGGAATCACACTTTGCCAAAATGCAAACCTCCAGGAAATGAGAAACTGCTGGCCTTATTGGATTAGATGTGGAGGAGCCGGTGTTGCACTGGGGTAGACATAGTTAAAAAATCACACAACATCAGGTTACAGTCCAACAGGTTTACTTGGAAGCGCTAGCTTTCGAAGCGCTGCTCCTTCACCAGGTGATTCTGAGCAGGATCATATGACGCAGAATTTATTGCAAAAGATTGCAGTGTCATGCAAGTAATATGATTTTTTTAAACAAACCTAGATTGTTGTCACGTCTTTAATCTTTTAGAATGGGTTGCAGGTTTCGGTTCATTCATATGTAAACCCTAGAACTTCTTTTAAGTCACATTCTCAAAATAACTTAAGGTTTTATAGATATCACTTTTTAAAAATAAACCTTAAGTTATCTTGAAAATATGACTTACAAGACGTTCTGGGATTTGCTTATGAATGCAACTAAACCTGCAACCCTTTCTAAAAGATGAAAGACTTATCAACAATCTAGGAGTTTTAAAAAATATAACATTTTACTTGAATGACACTGTAACCTGTTGCTCTCAATTCTGTGTCTTATGGCACTGCTTCACAACCACCTGATGAAGGAGCAGCATTTCATAAACTAGCGCTTCCAAATAAACCTGTTGGACTTGATATTGTATGATTTTTAAATTTATTAGGTAAGGCATACATTTGGAGAAAACATCGGGAGTGCTCATGCGCATGGATAAGTCCAAATAAGGGATGCATTTGGCTAAAACATTCAGGATTTGTCACGTGCACGGAGTATTCCAAATAAGGCACATATTTGGCACAGCTGAAAATGCGTTGCTGGAAAAACGCAGCAGGTCAGGCAGCATCCAAGGAGCAGGAGAATCGACGTTTCGGGCATGAGCCCTTCTTCAGGAATGAGGAAAGTGTGCCAAGCAGGCTAAGACAAAAGGATAAAAGATAAAAGGTGACCTTTTATCTTAGCCTGCTTGGCACACTTTCCTCATTCCTGAAGAAGGGCTCATGCCCGAAACGTCGATTCTCCTGCTCCTTGGATGCTGCCTGACCTGCTGCGCTTTTCCAGCAACACATTTTCAGCTCTGTTGTTCCATAATCCTACCAGCCTTACCCTTCACTCTAACAGGAATTCTGAACACAACTTATCACACCTTTGAACACTCCCCACTTTGCAGGTATCCCTTTAGCTGCAAGCAGTCTACTCCAACCAGCTTTTGAAAGTATTTGTCTCACACCATTACAATTTACCTAACTCCAATTAAAATCTTTAACCTCTATGGAAGGATTATCGATAAAAGTGTCAGTTATTTGTTTGTTTTTCAAATGAATTGTGATTTTATAAAATTCGAGGTGTCTTTGATGCATGTTCGTCTATGTATATACCAGTGTTTCTCAGAGATGGGCAACATTGGTATCAGTGCAGATCACTTTTCTGCAACGCACTGACAATTCCATTTGCAAATCAGCTCTATCAAAATTCTTCCTTTCATAAACACAACTAATTATATATAAATTGGCGCAGATGCACTGATTATTAATTACCTGTGTCTTTGTAGAGGCTGCGTATTATGGTAAAACAATAGGGATTCTACTGAATAGAAACTGACACAGTCACTTCTACCCATCCACCAATCAAGGCACATGCATAAATGCTGGATTTTGGTTCTCCAGTAGCCCTCACAAACTCATGAGCATCAATACATAGATTGGCAAAGACAGCTCGCAAATGGAAAAAACCTTGATGCCCAAATTCGTGTCCAAGCTGTAGAGTTTCCTGACATTTTTGCTTATTCATTCATGGGTTGTGGGTGTGGACATCTGAGGCGAATATTTGTTGCCCACTTTCCTTCCACTATTACCGTCTGCCTTCTCTGGAAAGCCAAGGCTGAGTATCCACGCTGCCAATCGCCTTGGATCCCATGCATCTTAATCTTCTGGATGAGATTACCTTGAAGGAACTTGTTGAAAGCCTTTTTTAAATCCATGTAAATAATATCCATTGCTCTACTCTTATTGATCACCTTCGTTACATCCTTGAAAAAATTCTTCAATTCAGTAAGACATAACCTGCACTGAAAAAGGCCACCTGACTGCCGCTACCTATGTCATGCTTTTGCAAATGCGTGTAAATCCTATCCCTAAGATATCTGTAGTTACTTGCTAACCACCGATGCAAGATTCCACTGTCAAGAGCTTCCTGGATTATCCTTATTTCCCTTCTTGAATACAGGAACATGATTAGCTATTGACTAATCCTCCAGGACCTTTCTAGTGGCTAGCGAAGGTACAAAGACATTGGTCAAGGCCCCAGCAAACTTCTTTCTGGCTTCTCTCAATAATCTGGAATAGAAATCATCGGGACATGGGGGCTTATCCACCATAATGGTCTTCAAGAGATCCAAAGTCACTTCTTCATTGATCTCAAAATGCCCGAGAAAATTAGCACACCATGCACAAATCTCACTATCCTCCATAACCTTCTTCTGCGTGAATACCGACGCAAAGTATTCACTTAGGATCTCACGTACATTCTTGCCCTCCAAGTACAATTTTCCTGCTTTATCTTGAATGGCCCTTCCTTCTCCCTAGTTATCCATTTGATTTCAATGTAACTATGGAATGCCTTGGGATTCTCATTCACACTGCTTGTTAAGATCATTTCATGGCCCTTCTTGCTCTCATAATTCTCTCCTTGAGTTCTTTCTTACTTTCTTTATATTCCTCACTGCCCTTCCCGATTTTAGCTTCCTAAATCTCACGCGTGTTTTCTTCCTTTTGATGAAATTTGCAACCTCCCTCGTTATCCAAGCGTCTCTGACCTTGCTATCTCTGTCCTTCATTCTTGCTGAAACATGCTACTTCTGAACTTTCATCAGCGGGTCTTCAAACGATTCCCACATGTCAAATGTGAATTTGCCTGACAACAGATCCTCCCAGTTAACACTCCATAGCATCTGCCTAATTTTGATTAGATTAGATTCGATTCCCTATAGTGTGGAAACAGGCCCTTCGGCCCAACGTGGCCACACCAACCCTCCGAAGAGTACCCACCCAGACCCATTTCATTCTGATTAATGCACCTAGCACTATGGATAATTTAGCATGGCCAATTCACCTAACCTGCACATCTTTGGACTGTGGGACGAAATTGGAGAATCCGGAGGGAACCCACGCAGACACGGGGTGAATGTGCAAATTTCACACAAACAGTTGCCCGAGATGGGAATTGAACCTGGTCCCTGACCCTGCGGGCAGTAGTGCTAACCACTGAGCCACCATAATTTGCCTTCTTCCAATTTTGTTCCTTCCGCCATTGGAAATGAAGGGTTACAAGAATGGAGTGGGGTCTGGGTGGGAAGCCCTTTGGAAGGTCAGTGTAGGCTGGATTAGCCCAATGGCCTGCATCCTCACTGTAGGGATTCTATGAACAGAAAAGCATTTTTTTAAACAAGGAGCTGTGGTTCAATTAAAACAAACATGTTAAAAAGTTCAAATTCAGTTTTTGCTGCACATTCTTGCAAACAAACCTTTTACGCTTTCAGTTTGCAGCCCAGCTTTTCTGAAACAATATTTTTGTTGGCTGTCATATTTTCAGACAAAAAAATTTCAGATTATTTAACTTAAAATGTCATGCAGTTGCTGAAAGGAGCTGTCCGGGTGTAATTCCTTTCTTTCTTTCTTTCTTTCACACAATAAACCTGTAAGATGTTGATAAGTGTTAGACCAGAGACTTTCTGATGGGCATGAGCGTCAGCACTCTGATCATAAGTAAGAAAAGAGATTTATTCTCACAATGTACAATCGGTGATAATTTCTCTTTTCCGATATTATAATGAAAGGATAACTTCCAAATTATGGTGGGGACAGTTGTGCTGCAGGAATTTCAAAATGTTGACGTTCCGAGGTGAAGTGTTGTGCAACTGATTATAAACAGGCCAGTGACTGACGACAAGTTTTGGCTGTTTTGATATCTAAGTGTAGCTGTGTGGTTCTGAAAGCGGTGCAATGGTAATTGGTGATAAATTAATGCATGCAAAGGATTGCTTGCCGACAAGTCGCACGGAGCCCGATACCATCTTTGGAACAATGATGATACTGGTGCTTTATGGATTGGAGAAACTCATGGAAAACAAGATCCCATATCCTCATACTTCAACAGATGCAGATAGGGACTACGCTGGCCCAGTCTTCGGGTTCCCCACGGGAGTATTGCTTCTGATCAGTCTACTGCTGCATGTTGAATCAAATCAGATCTACTTTATTTGTAAGATTTGTGAGCATTGCTGTTGCAAGAAGAAGGATGCAAGTTCTGGGAACACGCAACAATCTTCCGCGAACACTCAACAATTTTCCGTGAACATGGAACAATCTTCCACGAACATGCAACATTCTTCTGCAAACATGGAACAATCTGC
>NW_025204255.1:0-6447 GCF_004010195.1 Chiloscyllium plagiosum
AATGCACTGACTGTCTGACACATTGTGATGGCGAATCGAACCCACAGAGCACTGCAAGGTCAACGCAACACCCAGAACAGAGACAATCCAGAGATGCAGAGCCGAAGGAAATCCACCACTTTACTGTTCACCATTTCTGGCACTTTCATCGTGCTGTGGATACCATATACTAATTTTTTCTTCATTTCTAGAATTACAGATACATTTTATGAGCCTGATGATTATACTGATCCCTTACTAATAGCAGACTACACGGAAGGTATGTTTCAACTGCTGAGCTCTTGTATAAACACATGTGTCTATGCATTGGCTCAGTCTAAATTTAGAAAAAAAAATTGGGAATTGCCATAATGTATCCAGTTCTTCAATTATTCAATGTGTCAATGTGATTTTCAAAAAGTGATAGAAAAAATTTCCAAAGCACTCACATCAATCTACTAAATACAATTCTGTCCTCCGAGGTCTGTACTAACTACAAGTAATAGTCTTGCTCTGTGGTGATATTCTCACCTCTGCATCACAGGGTCATGTGATCAAGCACATGACTGAGGCTGACAGAATTCCACTTCAGATGAGCTGGTAACACGACACCAGTCCACGCTCCTCATTGGATGTAACATTTCCCACAGCCCTCCTTTGAGGACAAGCAGTGAAGTCATCCATGGTCTTCTGGCTAATATTTATCCTCTAACCAACATCAGTGAAAGCAGATTGTTTGATCACTTCTCTTATTGTTGAATGTGAGGTCTCACTGTGTACAGATCCACTGCTACATTACAACAATGACTCATTTTTAAAGTACTTTGTGGCTTGTGCAGGTTTCTTTATTCACTCCCGGGATGTGTGTCTCTCTGACTGGGTGCAGTATTTAATGCCTGTCCCGAGTTGCCCTTGAGAAGGTGGTGGTGAGCTGCCATCTTTACCTGCTGCAGTCCCTGTACTGAGGGTTGACCCACAATGCCCTAAGGAAAAGAATTCCAGGATTTTGACCCAGCAACAGTGAAGGGGATAGTTCCAACTCAGGATGGTGTCTGGATTGGAGGTGAACTTGAAAGTGATTGTGTTCCCATATACTACTATTCTTGCCCTTCGAGAGAAAGCAGTTATGAATTTGGAAGATGCTGTCTGAGGAACTTTGGTGAATTTCTGCAGTAGGTAGTCCACATTGCTGCCACTGAGTGTCATTGGTAGCGAGAACAGATGTTTCTGGATGTGCTGCCAATCAAGGAATGTGTGAAGCCTCTTGGGTATTGTTGGAGGTGCACCATCCTGGCATTCCGGGAATATTCAAACACATTCTTGACGTGTTCTTTGTGGATGGTGGACAGTCTTTGGGAGTTAGTTGCTTGCCGCAGTATTCCTCGTGGTGTAATTGTCCTGGAACAGCTTGGCTAGGTATACGGCATGTATTGGAGCACAAGTCTTCAGCACTGTGGCTGGAATTCCTCCAAATGGTTCTTGATATCGCATGTAGTGAATCCAACCAGCTGAACATTGACATCTGTGACGCTGGAGAGTATTGGAGGAGTCAGAGATGGATCATGACCCACATAACCTCTAGCCTTCCAACCTGCTTCATTCCCCTGCAGTTTGCCGACTGGAGAAACAGGTCCATGGTGGACGCCATCTCCCTGGCGCTGCACTCATCCCTGAAACATCTGGACAACAAAGATACTGGCATTAGGCTCCTACTCATTAACTACAGCTTCGCCTTCAACACCATAATCCTGACCAGACTAACCTCAAAACTCCAAGTCCTAGGCCTCAACTCCGCCCTCCGCAACTGGATCCTCAGATTCTTGATCCATAGAGCGCAATCAGTGAAGATAGACAACAGCATGGCCTCCAAAATAATCCTCAACACTGGCGCCCCGCAGGGATGTGTTCTCAGCCCCCTACTGTACTCCCTGTACACCCACAACCATGTGGCCAAATTCTGCACAAGTACCAACTACAACTTTACTGATGACACCACCGTGGTAGGCAATGTTGAGTCAGGATGCAGGAAGCAGATAGAGAGCTTGTTGTCATGGTGCAAAGGTGACAGTCTCTCTCTCAATGCCAGCAAAACTAAAGAACTGATGATTGACTTCAGGAAGAAAGGAGGTGGACACGCCCCTATCTACATCAGCAGAGCTGAGGTGGACAGGGTCGAGAGCGTCCAGTTCCTAGGAGTGACAATAACCAACAGTCTGTCTTGAACCTTCCATGTAGATGCAATGGTCAAGAAGGCCCAAGAATGACTCTTGTTCCTTATGATGTGGAGATGCCGGTGTTGGACTGGGGTGGACAATGTTAAAAATCACACAACGCCAGGTTACAGTCCAACAGGTTTATTCGGAATCACTCGCTTTCGAAGCGCTGCTTCTTCATCAGGTGGTTGTGGAGCAGAATCATAAGAGACAGACTTTATAGCAACAGGATTGCAGTGTCATGGAATGTAATATTAAACATATTTAGCTTGTTTTGTCGCTGTAAGGTCTGTGGCTTAGGAAATTCAGCATGTCCATAAGGACTGTCGCCAGTGTCTGCAGATGTGTGATAAAAAGCATTCTATCTGAATGCATTATGGCTCGACATGGCACTGCTCTGCCCAGGACCATAGCAGAATACACAAGGTTGTGTACACAGCCTGGACCATCCTGGAAGCCACCCTCCCATCGGGAGACTCCATTTACATTTCTTGTTCCTGCGGAAAGGCAGCCAACATCATCAAAGAACACCCCCTGCCCCTCCTCCTGGATAATGCTCTCTTCCAATCTCTTCTGTCAAGCAGAAGGTACAGAAACTCGCACACACACTAACAGGTTCCAGAACATCTTGTTCCCTGGTGCTGTTAGACTGCAGGGACCTCTCTAACTTCAAATAATGTTGATCTTGCTAATGTTGATCTTGTTATGTGTGCTTCCTGTGCAGCCATAGCCTTGTATGCCTCACTCTGTCTGAGCACCCTGTGATCTGTCTGTCCTTGGTTGCTGTGATCTGCCTGGGCTGCTCGCAGAACAAAGCTTTCCACTGTACTTAGGTACATGTGACTACAATCAATCAGATCAAAACAAATCATCCATTTGGCACTTCTTGCTGTGAATGCCTCAGCCTTATCTTTTGCACTGATGTTCTGAGCACTTCATCGTTGAGGATGGGGATGTTTGTGGAGACCTCCTCCTCGAAAGAGTTATTTAATTGCCCACCATTATTCATGACAGGATCTGGCAGGCCAAGAGAATAGATCAGATCCATTGTTTATGGGATTGTTTAGTTCTGTCTATCACTGGCTCTGATGCTGTGTAACATGCAAGCAACCCCGTTTGATAGCCTCACCAGGCTGACATCTCATTTTGAGGTATACCTGGTGCCCTCCTGCACTCTCCATTGAATCATGATTGATGCCTTGACTTGATGGTAATTGTTGACTGGGAATATTCTGGGAAATGAGGTGACAGATTGTGCTGGAGTGGAGTCAGAGAATCACACAGAACAGAAACAGACCCTTTGGTCCAACCAGTTCATGCCAACCATGATCCCAAGTTAAATTAGTCCTATTTGACTAGGCCTCGCCCATATTTCTCTAAACATTTCTTATTCATGTACAGTCAGTTCTTCTTTATTTCGATGGTTACGTTCTTGTGTAAATCTGCGTTATCGGAAAACCCTACAGAGCTTAAAGTGTTGATGATGTAATTGCGTGATAGACAATACACGTTTTGAAAGTTTGCGCTTCAGAACCAACATCCCCAATTTGTTAATTGTGTTACAGTGAATATGCACTGATGAATTGCGCACTATAACAGAATGACCTCTACTTATCCAAATGTTGTTCAAATATTGTAACTGTACCCACATCCACCACTTCCTCTGGATGTTCATTCCATACCCTAACCAGTCTGTGTGAAAAACGTCACCCCTTGTGTCTTTTTAAATCTTTCCCCTTTCACCTTAAAATTATATCCCCAGTCTTGAAATCCCCACCTTTGGGAAAATAACGCCACTGCTGTTGATGGCCCATAGCGCCTCAGGGATGCCCTGGCATGAGTTGCCAGATCTATCCCATTTATCACGGTGATAGTGCCACAGAACACAATGGAGGGTATTCTCAATGTAAAGGCGGGACTTTGTCTCCACAAGCTCTGTGCAGTAGTCACTCTTATCGGTAATATCATGGACAGATGCTTCTGCAGACGGTAGATTGGTAAGGATGAAGCCAAATATGCTTTTCCCGCTTGTTGGTTGTCATGCCAATGGAAAACTTGGGCCATTACTCCAAGAACTAACCTGGGAAAAGGCCGTCCTGAAACCAGCAGAACTGCAGGGACCATTCCTCTAACATCAATAATAGGACCCAGCCAGGACAACCAATCAACTCGGGCACTGAGCAAGACGGCCGAATCTATCTCCACCACCAAAAAGGTACATCTCCATAAAACTGCCCAGTGATTCTCCTGGAAACCCAAACATTTCCCATTTCCAGTCATTCATAAACCCACAAGAGTAAAGTCAATCATTCTACCAAATGTGCATCCTCAGCAGCTAAACTGTAATATGTAAGTTACATCTTGTGTTTTGGTAAATGATACAAATGCATTCTTCTCTAATATTTGTCTGCACGTGTCAACCTAAGTGTGTCTGCGTCTGTGTGCATGTGTGTCTCTGTCTGTTTGTGCATCTGTATTCCTGTCTGTGTGTGTGTGTGTGTGCGTGTCTGAGTGTGTGTACTTGCATGTGTGTTTATGTGTCAGTATGTGTGTCTGTGCACGTGTGTGTTTGTGCATGTGTGTCTATGTGTGTTAATGAGTGTTTGTGTCTCTATTTGTGTATTTGTGTCTGTGTGCATGTGTGTGTGTGGGTGTCTGTTTATGTTTACGCGTGTCTGTGTGGGTGTGCGTGTGTATTTCTGTGTGTGTGTATCTTTGTGTGTGTGTTGTGTGTCTGTCCATGAGGGAGTGTATGTGTTTCCAATGTATGTACATTTCAGGTTGTTGTGGGAATAAATTTCGGGCGAATCTTATCGGGGTCTTTGTGACGTGGGCAATAGCAAGTCATGTGACAGAATCAGGTGACCAGTACAGCGATGCCCGTCTAAACATCAAGATGGTCTTGCTCCACCTTTCATGTTTTTGATAAGTGGCGTGTGGAAACTCTCACTGGGCAGCAGGGAGATGGGAATTGATGGGCATTAGTGACGGCTAAACACCACCTTGTTAGCATCCCAACTCTGCTCATTAATATTCAGCCTCACATCTGACCAAACTCAACAAACAAGCTCATTTTTTGGGAAAATGCAACAAGGAAACCAGAGCGAGTACCTTGTGGATGCAGCTCACCGCTTGGTCTGAAAGACCTTCATGTTGGAGACCGGACACCAACACCGTGTGGCACTGCTGCCTCACAGATCCAGGAACTCGTGTTCAATTCCAGCCTTGGGCGACTGTCTGTGTGGAGTCTGCACATTCTCCCTGTGCACATTCTCCCTGTGCTGATTTCCCCTGGGTGTTCCAGTTTCCTCCCACAGTCCAAAGCTGTGCAGGTCAGGTGAATTGGTCATGCTAAATTGCCCATAGTGTTAGATGCATTCGTTAGAAGTAAGTATAACAAACTGGGTGGGTTATTCTCTGGAGGTCAGTGGGTCTTGTTGGGCTGAAGGGCCTGTTTCCACACTGTAGGGAATGTAATCTAATCTCAGGGCACACCATGTGCATCAGTCACATGCTCACCACCTCCACAGACATTGACATCCCACGCATGCCAGCCTCAATATCATATGTCGATGGCACTTAAAGGACCCTTCTGCCCTTCAATGCTGCCGCTTGATGTGCACTGACAACTCTCATTGTAACACTGCAGCAAGGACCCTGTACATTCAGGGCCACACACCCAGCCCATGGACTGGACCAGGCTGCATCTCCAGGCTCTCCACTTACTCTCAGAGCACGTACTCACTCGGAGCCGACCTGGATGCTCAAGCACCTCTCCTCCCATTGCTTTGGCTCACATTTTCCACTCATTTTCTCTCTCAGCCAGGCTCATACACTGCTGTCTGACCTTGCCATTGAGCACAGACACAAAGCCAGGAAGCTTGTCAGAGTTGTCAGCAGGCCCCAGGCAAGTCAAGGCAGAGAGCTTTCTCTCAGGGGTTTCCTGTGCAGTAAGTCAGGGGCAGCCTCCAGTACCAGTCCAGGACCTGCTCGGGGCAGTCAGAGTCAGGAGCCTCTCCTTATCATGGGAGAGCTATCGAATGGCAGGGCAGCCTGCCTCCCGCCTTGAGTCTTTCTGTCCTGTTTGGGCTGTTCTCCTCCGGGAATGGGAGTGAGGCAAGTATTAAGGGAGATGAAAGTGGGTGGCACAGCTGGTGCTGTTGGTGTGGGGGGGAAGGTGCCCTGACTGAGTGAGTAGGCAGTGCAGAGGGCATGCAGGGTTAGTGGTGTTGGGGGTTGGGCTGGATAACAGCCA
>NW_025204255.1:6474-9221 GCF_004010195.1 Chiloscyllium plagiosum
AGTGGAGAAGGACATTGACCTTCTTCGGACAGCGCTGGGCATTCCTCCAGGCGGCTGAGACTGCACTGACCTGGGTGGGAACATCAGACAGGGTTGGCATGGTCTGGTGTCAGGGTGTCCTCTCCTGCCCCTGGAGCTGGAGAAAGTCCTGTGTCAGCAGCCCCCCATCCAGCAGGAGCCTGATCGCAGTATGGGGTCCCGATTTCCCCCTGTCTGCCATTCCTGGGGCAAATATCAGCAACTGTGCAGGGCAGCTCCACACTGACAGCTTCATCATTCAGTCCCGATCCAAGCAGAATACAGAAAGTACAGGAGAGAGATTAAGAATGGAATGGGTAAAGAGATTTTATCTCACCTCTGGTTACTGACTCACTGCTCAAAGGGTTTTGTCTCTCTCGAATCCATCAAATCTTCACATAACTTTAAGCAAGGAGTCACCCCCAAATTCTTTAGTTTCTCCACACAACTGAAATCCCTTTTGTCTGGCTCCAGACTGATTAACCTGCTTGGTGTACACTTCAACCCTGACTTCCTGCCGAACTTTCTAAAGGTTCCTTTGTGTGTGTATTCCAGACCAGGACAGCAAATGTTTTGTTACAAGGCAACGATGGGACCAGGAAGGGGCATTACCAATGGAAAAACACACACTAAGTAATAGAAACTTAATGCAGGAGGAACACACATCACAGTTATCCTTTATATACTGTGTGCATCACTTAAATGATCATGCAACATTGCCTTAAATAAAACATATCGGTGCAGAGTCCTCTCAATCTCACCCTCAAATGACAACTCAGACATTGTGGAGATTGCAATGATACTTTCAGTGTTTCAGGGATATACTTGTTGCTGGTTTATCAAGAATGCCAGTTCATATGGTGACTTTTAAGACAAAGTTTATAGTGAAACAGCAATATTTATATATTTGTACATGTATAAAGCCATGCATTGTTAGCGCTGACACTTCTGTGGATAACATTAAGGCCTAAGAATGTGGAGACTTGGTTTAGTTTAAGGTAGATTAATTTCCCTACAGTATGGAAACAAGCCCTTCAACCCAACAAGTCTACACTGACCCTCCAAAGATAACCCACCCAGACCATTCTCCAACCTCTCTTTACCTGGCTTCCGCACCTAACACTCTGGCCAATGCACCTGACCTGCATATCTTTGGACTGTGGGAGAAAACCCATGCAGACACAGGGAGAACTCCACACAGACAGTCACTTAAGGCAGGAATCGAACCTGGGTCCCTGGTGCTGAGAGACTGTAGTGCTGACTGCTGAACCACCATGCCACCATGCCACCCCACAGCAGGCAGCAAAAGGTTTGTTTCCTTTGAACTTGTTCCATGGTGCCTGTGCGAGCTGATAAAGAATGTTTCAAACTTTGACCCAGTTGACAGGCTTCAAGAAGCAAGACAGTCCTGAGGTTGCTACGGAGATAATTATTGAAGATGAGGCTATTCTGTAAACATAAATTGGTACGTGTAGGTTTCAAAGAGGAACATAATTAGATAGAGGAAGGCCAAATCTGGAGTTTGCCAAAAACAAGCTCTGTTATCCTTAACCAAAGGACTCAAGTTAATGTATGACAGAAAGAATGAGGTCAAGTAAAGTAGGTAGGGTCTATTAGCTCTCTAAAGAGAGAAGAAATGTCACTGCAGAAGACTTGCGAAGGATGTGTCTATGTGTGTCACAGGGTGTGATGTGTGACTGTCAATGAAACCAATCTTGTTCCATTCATTTTATTCTACATTGGATGCCATCATTCACACAAACTGGACACTGTTGTCACATGGTGCGGGTGTAAGATCGATGTAGTAGAACAAAGAACAAAAAAAATGTACAGGCCAGGAACAGGCCCTTCCGCCCTCCAAGCCTGAGCTGATCCAAAGCCACTGTCTAAACCTATTGCCAAATTCCTAAGAATCTATATCCCTCTGCTCCCCAATTACTCATGCATCTGTCTAGATGCACCTTAAATGAATCTACTGTGCCTACCTCTACTACCTCTGCTGGCAACCCTCCATGTAAAGTACTTTCCACATATATCCCCCTTAAACTTTTCACCTCTCACCTTGAACCCGTGACCTCTCATTATTGAATCCCTCACCCTGGGAAAAAGCTTATCTCTGTCAACCCCGTCTATACCCTTCATGATTTTGTAGACCACAATCAGGTCACCCCTCAATCTCTTTTTTCCTAATGAAAACAATCATAACCTACTCAACCTCTCTTCATACCTAGCACCTTCCATACCAGGCAACATCCTCGTAAACCTTCTCTGCACAGTCTCCAAAGCATCCCCATCCTTTTGGTAATGGGGCGACCAGAACTGTTCACAGTATTCTAAACGCGGCCGAACCAAAGTCTTGCACAATTGTAACATGACTTGCCAGCTCTTATACTCATTACCCCATCCGATGAAGACAAGCGTACTATATGCCTTCTTGACCACTCTATCCACCTGTGCAGCCACCTTCAGAGTACAATAGACCGGAACTCCCAGATCTCTCTGCTCATCAACTTTTCCCAAGGCTTTTTCGTTTACAGTATAGTTTGCTCTAGAATTAGACTTCCCAAAATACATCACCTCGCATTTTCCTGGATTGAACTCCATCTGCTACATCTCCACCCAACTCTCCAGTCTATCTATATTCTTCTACATTCTTTAACAGTCCCCTATACTTTCTGCTCCTTCACCAATCTCTGTGTCATCTGCAAACTTACTGATCAGATCAACAG
>NW_025204256.1:0-3458 GCF_004010195.1 Chiloscyllium plagiosum
TAACACCTGGATTGACCTGGCCTACCCCACACTTTCAGGCACTGTGATCCCGACCCTAACCCCTGGATTAATCCGGTTTATCCTGCACTCTCAGGCACTGTGTTCCAGAGCCTAACCCCTGGATTAATCCAGCCTGTCCCACACTCAAAGGCACTGAATTCCATACCCTAACCGCTAGATTATTCCCACCTATCCCACACTCTCAGGCACTGTGTTCGAGACCCTAACCTCTGGATTAATCTGGCCTATTCCACACTCTCAGACACTGTGTTCCAGACCCTAACCCCTGGATTAATCCGGCCTATCCCACTCTCTTAGGCACTGTATTCCAGACCCTAAATCCTTGAATTAATCTGGTCTCTCCCACGCTCTCAGGCACTTTGTTCCACACCCTAACCCCTGGATTAATCCAGCCTCTCCGACATTCTCAGGCAGTGTGTTCCAGAACCTAACCCGTGGATTAATCCGGCCTATCCCACACTCTCAGGCACTGTGTTCCAGACCCTCACCCCTGGATTAATCCGGCCTATCCAAATCTCTAAGGCACTGTGTTCCAGACCCTCCTACCTAATTAATTCAGCCTCCCGCACACTCTCAGGCACTGTGTTCCAGAGCCTAACCCCTGGATTAATCCGGCCTAACACACATTCTCAGACACTGTGTTCCAAGCCCTAAACCCCTGGATTAATCCAGCCTAACCCACACCCTCAGACACTGTTTTACAGACACAAAACCCTGGAATAATTCAGCCTATCCCGCAATTTCTGACACTGTGTTCCAGACACCAACTCCTGTATTAAACCGACCACCACCATTCTCCCAAACACTGTATTCCCGACAATAAACCCTGGATTGACCCGGCCTATCATAGACTCTCAGACACTGTGTTCCAGACCCTAACCCCTGGATTAATCCGGCCTATTCCACACTCTCAGACACTGTGTTCCAGACCCTGACTCTCAGGCACTCTCTTTCAGACCCTAAACCCTGCATTAATCTGGCCCATCTCACACTCTCGAAACTGCATTCCAGACCAAAACCCCTGGATTAATCCACCCTATCCCAAGCACTAAGGCACTGTGTTCCAGACCCTTACCCCTGGATTAATCCGGCCTCCCCACACTCTCAGGTACTGTTTTCCAGACACTATCCCTGGATTAATCCGGCCTATACCACACTCTCAGACACAGTGTTCCAGAAACGAACCACTAGATTAATCCGGCCAATCCACACTCTCAGACACTGTGTTCCAGACCCTAACACCTGGATTATTCCGGCCTATCCCACACTATCAGGCACTGTGTTCCAGACCCTAACACCTGGATTCACTGGGCCGACCCCACGCTCTCAGGCACTGTGTTCCAGACTCTAACCCCTGGATTAATCTGGCCTATACCACACTCTCAGACACAGTGTTCCAGAAACGAACCACTGGATTAATCTGGCCTACCCCACACTCTCACTCACTATGTTCCACACCCTAACCCCTGGATTAATTCAGCATCCCCCACACTCTCAGGCACTGTGTTCCAGTCCCTAACACCTGGAATGGCCTGGCCTACCCCACACTCTCAGGCACTGTGTTCCAGACCCTAACCCCCGGATTAATCTGGCCTACCCCACACTCTCAGGCACTGTGATCCCGACCCTAACCCCTGGATTAATCCGGTTTATCCCGCACTCTCAGGCACTGTGTTCCAGAGCCTAACCCCTGGATTAATCCGGCCTATACCACACTCTCAGACACAGTGTTCCAGACCTTAACACTTGGATTGACCTGGCCTACCCCACACTCTCAGGCACTGTGTTACAGACCCTAAACCCTGGATTAATTCAGCCTACCCCACTTTCTGTGACACTGTGTTCCAGACACTAACCCCTGTATTAAACCGACCACCACCATTCTCTCAGACACTGTATTCCCGACAATAAACCCTGGAATTAGCCAGCCTATCGTACACTCACAGACACTGTATTCCAGACCAAAACCCCTGGATTAATCCGCCATATCCCGCACTCTCAGGAACTGCGTTCCAGACACTAACCCCTGGATTGACCGGCCTATTCCACACTCTCAGACACTGTGTTCCAGACCCTAACCCCTGGATAATTCACACCTTTTCCCACACTCTCAGGCACTGTGTTCCAGACCCTAACACCTGGATTAATCCGGCCTCCCCACACTCTCGGGCACTGTGTTCCAGACATAATCCCTGGATGAATCTGGCCTATCCCATATTCTCAGGCACTGTTTTCCAGACACTAACCCCTGGATTATTCACACTTATCCCACACTCTCAGGCACTGTATTCCAGTCCCTAACACCTGGATTAATCCGGCCTATCTCACACTCTCAGCCACTGTGTTCCAGACCTTAACACCTGGATTGACCTGGCCTACCCCACTCTCTCAGGCACTGTGTTCCAGACCCTAACCCCTGGATTGACCCGGCCTATCCCACACTCTCAGGCACTGTGTTCCAGACACTAACCCCTGGATTGACTGGGTTTACCCCACGCTCTCAGGCACTGTGTTCCAGACACTCACCCCTGGATTGACCCGGCCAATCCCACACTCTCAGACATTGTGTTCCAGACACTAACCCCTGGATTGACCGGTCCTACCCCACACTCTCAGGCACTGTGTTCCAGACCCTAACCCCTGATTTAATCTGGCCAATCCCACTCTCTCAGGCACTGTGTTCCAGGCCATAACCCTGGATTAATCTGGCCTGTCCCTGACTCTCAGGCTATCTCATTCAGACCGTAACCCCTGCATTAATCTGGCCCACACTCTCAGAAACTGTATTCCAGACCAAAACCCCTGGATTAATCCGCAATATCCCGCACTCTCAGGAACTGTGTTCCAGACCCTAACCCCTGGATAATTCACACCTTTTCCCACACTCTCAAACACTGCGGTCCAGACCCTAAACCCTGGATTAATCCGGCCTCCCCACACTCTCGGGCACTGTGTTCCAGACATAATCCCTGGATGAATCCGGCCTATCCCATATTCTCAGGCACTGTTTTCCAGACACTAACCCCTGGATTAATCCGGCCTATCTCAATCTCTAAGGCACTGTGTTCCAGAGCCGAACACCTGAATTAATTCTGCCGCCAGCATACTCTCAGTCACTGTGTTCCAGAACTGAGCCACTGGATTAATCCGGCCTATCCCATACTCTCAGACACTGTGTTCCAGACCCTAACACCTGGATTAATTCGGCCGAGCCCACATTCTCAGATGCTGTGTTCCAGAGCCTAACCCCTGGATTGATCCGGCCTATCCCATACTCTCAGGCACTGTATTCCAGACACTAACACCTGGATTGACCTGGCCTACCCCACACTCTCAGGCATTCTGTTCCAGACCCTAACCCCTGGATTATTCACAGCTATCCCACACTCTCAGGCACAGTGTTCCAGACCCTAACCTCTGGATTAATTGGGCCTATT
>NW_025204256.1:3771-5073 GCF_004010195.1 Chiloscyllium plagiosum
CTGGCCTCCCCCACACTCCTGCCTATCCCACTCAATCAAGCACTGTGTTCCAGACCCTAACCCGTGAATTAATCTGGACTATCCCACACTCTCAGACACTGTGTTCCAGACCCTAACCGCTGGATTGACCCAGCCTCGCCACACTCTCAGGCATTGTGTTCTAGACCATAAACACTGGATTAATCTGGCCTAACCCACACTCTCAGACACTGTGGTCCGGACCCTAAACCCTGGATTAATCTGGGCTATCCAAAGCTCTCAGGCACTCTGTTACAGACCGTAAACTCTGGATAAATCCGGCCTATCTCACACTCTCAGGCACTATATTCCAGACCCTAACCCTTGAATTGACCCGGCCTATCCCACACGCTCAGGAACTTTGCTATAGACCCTCACCCCTGGATTGACCCAGCCTACCCTATACTCTCAGGCATTTTGTTCCATACCTAACCCCGGAATAATCCAGCCTATCCCACACTCTCAGGCACTGTGTTCCAGACCCTAACCCCGGAGTAATCCAGCCTATCCCACAGATTTAGGCACTGTGTTCCCGACCCTAACCCCTGGATTAATCTGGCCTACACCGCACTCTCAGACACTGTGTTCCAGATCCTAACCCCTGGATTAATTCGGCCTATCCCACATTCTTAAACACTGTGATCAAGACCCCAAACCCTGGAGTAACCTGGCCTATCCCACACTCTCAGGCACTGTCTTCCAGACGCCAATCCCTGGATTGACCTGGCATATCCCACTCTCTCAGGCACCGTGTTCCAGACCCTAACTCCTGGATTAATCTGACCTTTACCACACTCTCAAGCAATGTATTCCAGACCCTAACCCCTTGAGTAATCCGGCCTATCCCACACTCTCAGGCACTGTATTCCAGACACATACCACTGCATTAAATGAGCCTCCCACACACTCTAGGGAATTGTGTTCCAGACCCTGATTCCTGGAATGACCCATCCTAGCCCACACTCTCAGATACTGTGTTCCAGATCCTAACCCCTGGATTAATACAGCCTATCCCACGCTCTCAGACACTGTGTTCCAGATCCTAACCCCTGGATTAATACAGCCTATCCCACAGATTTAGGCACTGTGTTCCAGACCCTAACACCTGGAGTAATCCAGCCTATCCCACAGATTTAGGCACTGTGTTCCAGACCCTAACCCTTGGATTAATCCGGCCTACACCACATTTTCAGACACTGCATTCCAGACCCGAACACCTGGATTAATCCAGCCTACACCACACTCTCAGACACTGTGGTCCAGACCCTAACCCCTGGAGTAATC
>NW_025204256.1:5943-9221 GCF_004010195.1 Chiloscyllium plagiosum
ACACACTCTCAGGCACTGTGTTCCAGACCCTAATCCCTGGAATGACCCGGCCTAGCCGACACTCTCAGATACTGGGTTCCAGATCCTAACCTCTGGAGTCATCCGGCCTATCCCACACTCTCACTGTGTACCAGACCCTCACCCCTGGATTAATCCAGCCTATCCAACGCTCTCAGGCACTTTGTTTCAGGCCCTAACCCCTGGATTAATCCAGCATACCCCACACTCTCAGGCACTTTGTTCCAGACCCTCACCCCTGGATTGACCCGGCCTACCCCACAGCCTCAGGCATTCTGTTCCAGACCATAAACCCTGGATTGACCTGGCCTCCTCCTCACTCTCTGACACTGTCTTCCAGACCGCAACCCCTGCATTAAACCAGCCTCCCCACACTCTCAGGCACTGTATTCCAGACCCTAACCCCTGGATTAATCCGGCCTATCCCGTTCTCTCAGGCACTGTGTTCCAGACCCTAACCCCTGGATTAATCCGGCCTATCCCGCTCTCTCAGGCACTGTGTTCCAGACCCTAACCCCAGCATTAAACCAGCCTCCCACACTCTCAGACACTGTGTTCCAGACCCTAACACCTGGATTAATCCGGCCTAACCCACACTCTCAAGCACTGTGTTCCAGAACCTGATCCCTGAATTAATCCGCCCTATCCCACATTCTTAGGCACTGTGTTTCAGATCCTAACATCTGAATTAATCTGGCCTATCGCACACTCTCAGACACTGTCTTCCAGACCCTAACACCTGGACTAATCCAGCCTAGCCCACACGCTCAGACACTGTATTGCGACCCTAACTCCTGGATTAATTCGGCCTATCCCACATTCTTGGGCACTGTGTTCAAGACCCTAACCCCTGGATTAATCCGGCCTGTCCCACACTCTCAGACACTGTGTTCCCGACTCTAACCCCTGGATTGACCATACTTCCCCACACTCTCAGGCACTGTGTTGCAGAACCTAACCCAGAGTGAGGAATGCAAAGTTACAGCCCTGTGGATCTGCCCGAGGTTCCCCACAACACCCAGTTTCTCTCCAAATTCTGCCTTTGTATACGACTCCTACATCTCTACATTTTTAACTGAATGATGAACAGCATATTATTAATTTTCAAAGACTTGCAGGAATCTCAGACACTGTGTTCCAGAACAGAACCACTGGGTTAATCCGGCCTATCCCATACAATCAGACACTGTGTTCCAGACCCTAACACCTGGATTGACCTGGCCTTCCCCACACTCTCAGGCACTGTGTTCCAGAGCCTAACACCTGGATTAATCCGGACTATCCCACAATCGAAGGCACTGAATTCCATACCCTAACCCCTGGATTATTCCCACCTATACCACACTCTCAGGCACTCTGTTCCAGACCTTAACCCCTGGATTAATTCAGCCTCCCCACACTCTCAGACATAGTGTTCCAGGAACGAACCATTGGATTAATCCAGCCTATCCCATACTCTCAGACACTGTGTTCCAGACCCTAACACCTGGATTAATCCGGCCGAACCCGCATTCTCAGATGCTGTGTTCCAGACCCTAACCCCTGGATAAAACCAGCCTCTCGCACACTCTCAGGCACTATGTTCCAGAGCCTAACCCCTGGATTCATCCGGCCTATCCCATACACACAGGCACTGTATTCCAGACACGAACACCTGGATTGACCTGGCCTACCCCACACTCTCAGGCATTCTGTTCCAGACCCAAACCCCTGAATTATTCACACCTATCCCACACTCTCAGGCACAGTGTTCCAGACACTAACCTCTGGAATAATTGGGCCTATTCCACACTCTCAGGCACTGTGTTCCAGACACTAACCACTGGATTATTCTGGCCTATCCACTCTCTGAGGCACTGTGTTCTAGACACTAATCCCTGGACTGACCCGGCCTATCCCACACTCTCAGGCACTGTGTTCCAGACACTAACCCCAGGATTAATCCGGCCTATCCCACTCTCTCAGGCTCTGTGTTCCAGACCCTAACCCCTAGATTAATCTGGCCTATCCCACTCTCTCAGGCACTGTGTTCCAGGCCGTAACACCTAGATTAATCTGGCCTGACCCTGACTCTCAGGCACTCTGTTTCAGACCCGAAACCCTGCATTAATTTGGCTGATCCCATACTCTCAGAAACTGTATTCCAGACCAAAACCCCTGGATTAATCCGCCATATCCAGCACTCTCAGACACTGTATTCCAGACCCTAACCCCTGGATAATTCACACCTTTTCCCACACTCTCAGGCACTGTGTTCCACACCCTATCCCCTGGATTAATCCAGCCTCCCCACACTCTCGGGCACTGTGTTCCAGACATAATATCCCTGGATGAATCTGGCCTATCCCATATTCTCAGGCACTGTTTTCCAGACACTAACCCCTGGATTAATCCGGCCTATCCCAATCTCTCAGGCACTGTGTTCCAGACCCTAACACCTGGATTAATCCGGCCGAACACGCATTCTCAGATGCTGTGTTCCAGACCCTAACCCCTGGATAAAACCAGCCTCTCACACACTCTCAGGCACTGTGTTCCAGAGCCTAACCCCTGGATTGATCCAGCCTATCCCATACTCTCAGGCACGGTATTCCAGACACTAACACCTGGATTGTCCTTGATTACCCCACACTCTCAGGCATTCTGTTCCAGACCCTAACCTCTGGATTATTCACACCTATCCCACACTCTCAGGCACAGTGTTCCAGACCCTAACCTCTGGATTAATTGGGCCTATTCCACACTCTCAGGCACTGTGTTCCAGACCCTAACCTCCTGATTAATCCACTGTATCCCACACTCTCAGGCACTGTGTTCCAGAACCTAACCCCCGGATTAATCCGGCCTATCCCACACTATTAGGCACTGTGTTCCAGACCCGAACCCCCGGATTAATCCGGCCTATATCACACTCTCAGGCACTGTGTTCCAGACCCTAACCTCTGGATTATTCCGGCCTATCCCATACTATCAGGCACTGTGTTCCAGACACTAACTCCTGGATTGACCGGTCCTACCCCACTCTCTCAGGCACTGTGTTCCAGACCCTAACCCCAGGATTAATCTGGCCTATTCCACTCTCTCAGGCACTATGTTCCAGGCCATAACCCCTGGATTAATCTGGCCTGTCCCTGACTCTCAGGCACTCTCTTTCAGACCCTAAACCCTGCATTAATCTGGCCCATCCCACACTCTCAGAAACTGTATTCCAGACCAAAACCCCTGGTTTAATCCACCATATCCCGCACTCTCAGGCACTG
>NW_025204257.1:0-9224 GCF_004010195.1 Chiloscyllium plagiosum
TGTTCCCGGCAGCCAATTCATGTAAGCACAGCACTAGCATGGACTTAACAAAGAGGGAAAAGCAAGAGAGACGAGCAACATCAGTACAGTTTGTGACTATTGAACATTGGTCTCACACTAACATTTAAAATTCTCTGACTCCCGCCCCCCAACCCGACACAGAGGACTGGGCAGATCGTGGGTTTATTAGCTGAGGCTCTGTCTCAGAATATTCTTGCTGCTAGTGTGACTCCCAGATATAACTCTCCATGTCCATCTTCAATTTCTATATTTCCAACAAATGTGCCTATTTGTGTGTGTGTGTGTGTGTCCATCTGAGTGAAAGGTTGGAGTGTCAATGATTTTATGATGGAACTCCTAACTCTCTCACATACAGACACATGTGATATGGGGTTCGGGAGTAGACGTTGTATACATAATGACAGATACCGGGGAGTGAGTAACAGACTTGAATCTAATCGAGGTTTGGGCTTTGATTCATCCACCCAGTAACTGATGCCTGGGAATGAGTTGCAGGCAGGGATCTCATCAAGTGTATCGGGGTGGTTTATACACAGAGTGCCAGGTACCCAGGACTGTGTTACAGACTAGAATCGAATTGAATAGTTCAATGTGGTTTCTTAAACAGAGCAACAGTTATTCAGGTGTAAGTTATCGAGATGATAGAAATTATAGATTCATACAGCACGGAAACAGGTCCTTCGATCCAACCGGTCCACGTTTTCCTGCTCTGTGCTTACCCCATTTGCACCATTTGCGGTGTTTCAGAACAGGAAGCACAGACTTATGGAAGTGAGTTACATCTTGGAATCTAATTGGCTCATGGTAGTTTTTCTACAGAATAACAAAATTACAAATCAAAATCTGACTGAGGGTGTGAGGTGGTTTATGTAGAGAGTTGTAAATAAATGGAAATCAGTTACAGATTGGAATTTTATCAAGGGGTGCGGGGTGCTTTTTGTTTAGAATAACAGATAAACAAGTATGAGTTACAGATTGGAATCGAATTGATGGATCAAGAAGTTTATTTGTAAGAAGAACAGATATCCAACTGTGAGTTACAAACTGGAATCTACTTGTGGGCTTTGACGAGGGTTATATGTAGAATTACTGATACCCGGGAGTTACTTACAGGCTGGAATCTATTCAAGGGGTTTGAGATGGTCTACGTAAATAGCCACAGATACATGGGAGTGAGTTACATATTGGAATCCTATTGGGGAATTCAGGGTGGTTTGTATATAGAACAACAGAAACTCATGATTGAGTTACAGTTTGGAATCTAACTGAGGGTTATGTGGTTATTTGTGCATAAAATAACAGAGACCCGAGAGTGAGTTACAGACTGGAATTAGTCAAAGTGGTCGGGCTGGTTTATACACAGAATACTAGAAACGCGAGAGTGTGTTATAGACTGGAATAGAATTGAGGGTAGTATGTTATTTATATACAGAACAACCGGATATGAGAGGGGAGAAATCAAGGGAGAAAGTACCCACCTTGGCCAACTCAACAATGAGCTAAGTCACACAGCATTCAACTGCTCTATGTGGAGGTTCCATGTGTTCTGAAAGATGGGAGAGAAACAGGCAGACCCTCACACAGTGAGCATCAGGCAGGAAGGGACAGAAGGAGATTCGAATTTCCAAATGGCATCAGATCAGGACAGTGTTAGATTTAAACATTGACTCGGCATAGATAGCTTGGAAAGGGAATTGGAGAGAGGTTAAATCACAGGAAGTTAACCTGCTCGTTCCATCAACAAATGATGTGTTCTCTATTTTACCAGGAATTCGTGTGGGACAGTGAGGGAAAGATATCAGATTATTGTTAGTTTGCACTGAGACATTTTAATTGATCCTTTTATAGTCATAGAGTCATAGAGATGTACAGCATGGAAACAGACCCTTCGGTCCAAGCCGTCCATGCTAACCATTATGTCTTGAAGTCATAAACTTCACTACTTTAGGTGACTCCCCACTTGCCCATTTTGAACACCGCCTCCCTCTGTTTTCCCCATTCACTGAAGATATTAATATCCTTTTATAATGGGGCGGAAGTGAGAACTGCAGACTCTGGAGGTTGAAGTCAAGGGATTCCTGATGAAGGGCTTTTGCCTGAAAAGTCAATTTTCCTGCTCGTCGGATACTGCCTGACCTGCTGTGTTTTTTCAGCACCACAATCTCGACTCCTTTTACAATGACACTATCCCCATGCTGGTTACAGTGCTGTCTATCTCGCACTGTCTGAGTTATCTTCAATCCTGTGTAACTACAGTGACACCAACAAACACACAACGTGACATCCAACAACTTTGTTTATTTGCAGATGCATTATTTTCTTTTATTTGGAGACAACACAGTTGGAACTCCCAGCAGGTCAGAGTGGGAATTGATAAACACTTGATTTAAGGATGGGGCCTAACCACACAGGATTCAGACATGGAAACGGCTTGTGACACATCCCCGTCCTCCCTTGCTGACAGAATTCCAGAGACAAATGAGTCAGTCAGACATGGTGGGCGTGTTTCTGGCAGCCAGTTTGTGTTAGCACAGCACTGACGTTGACTTTATAAATGTGGAAAAGCAAGAGAGACTGACAATATCATTACAATTTGAAAATATTGAACATTGGTCCCACACTAACATGTCAGATTCTCTGGGGTTTTTTTTATTCTTTTGTGGGACTTGGCCGTCTCTGGCTGGGCCAGCATTGATAGACCATCCCTATTTGCCCTTGAAAAGGTGGTGCTGAGCTGCCTATTTGAATCTCTGCAGTCCACGTGCTGTGAGTTCACCCACAATCTCGATAGGGAGGGATTTCCATGATTTTTACCCAACAACTGTGAAGGAATACCGGTATATTTCCAAGTGAGGGTGGTGAGTGGCTTGGAGGGCAACTTGCAGCTGGTGGTGTTCCTAAGTAGCTGCTGCCCTTGTCATAGAGTCATAGTGATGTACAGCACGAAAACAGACCCTTCGGTCCAACCTGTCCATGATGACCATATATTCCAACCCAATCTAGTCCCACCTGCCATCACCAGGTCCATATCCCTCCAAACCCTTTCTATTTATATACCCATCCAGATGCCTTTAAAATGTTGCAATTGTACCAGCCTCCACCACTTCCTCTGGCCTCTCACCCTAAAACTATGGCCTCTAGTTCTGGACATCCCCACTCCAGGGAAGAGACTTTGTTTATTTATCCTATCCATCCCCCTCATAATTTTATAAATCTCTATAAGGTCACCCCTCAGCCTCAGGCGCTGCAGGGAAAACAGCTCCAGCCTATTTAACCTCTCTCCCTATAGCAAGTCCTCTAACCCTAACAACATTCTTGTAAATCTTTTCCGAACCCTTTCAGGTTTCACAACATCTTTCCGATAGGAATGATACCAAAACTGCACACAATATTCCAACAGTGGCCTAACCAATCTCCTGTACAGCCACAACTTGACCTCCCAACTCCTGTACTCAGTACTCTGACCAATAAAGGAAATTATACTAAACGCCTTCTTCACTATCCTATCTACCTGTTACTCCACCTGTGACCAGGTGGAGTGCAGCTGTGAACCTGCACTCCAAGGTCCCTTCGTTCAGCAACACTCCCCAGCATCTTACGATCAAATGTATAAGTCCTGCTAAGATTTGCTTTCCCAAAATGCTCTACCTCACATTTATGGAAATTAAACTCCATCTGCCACTTCTCAGCCACTGGCACATCTGATCAAGATCATGTTGTAATCTGAGGTAACCTTCTTTGCTGTCCACTATACCCCCAATTTCCGAGCCGTCTGCAAACTTACTAACTGTACCTCTTATGCTCACATATAAATCATTTATATAATGAAGAAAAGTAGTGGACCCAGCACCGATCTTGTGACATTCCACTAGTCACAGGCCTCCAGACTGAAATAACAACCCTCCACCACCATTCTCTGTCTTCTACCTCTGAGCCAGGTCTGTATCCAAATGACTAATTCTTTCTGTATTCCATGAGATCTAACCATGATGACCAGTGTCCCATTGGGGATCCTTGTGGAATTCCTTACTGAAGTCCATATAGTTCATAACTACTGCTATGCCTTGATTCTGATTCTGATGCTGATGCTGCCAGACTTGTTGAGCTTCGCCAGCTATTTCTGTTTTTATTTCAGCCCCAATTCAATTGGTGATGATGACAGTGTTGTTAAGCGTGTTTGAGAATAGCAAGCACAGAGCTGGCAGGGTAATGGGGGTATTGTCGTAAGCATGGCTGCCTTCCAAGCAGTTGGTATGGGTTCGGATCTCAGCCATCACACGGTGGCACCTTTGAAGCGATGTTCAATGGAAAACCCCGACATGAAGTCAATGAGATCCATCTGTCAGAAGTTTTCCAAACGTTTTAGGATGGGATACCAGCTGCTGTTACACTTCCAGAACTGGCAAAACTCTGAGAGATTCTCTAAATGGTTATTTTAACAGGGAGTGATTAATCCGGGAGAGTCAGCATGGGTTTCTCGGTGAAGGTTGTACCTTGCTCAGTTTGGGAGAATTTCATTGAAGGAAAAAAGATTGATCGATGGAGAGAGTGCTTGTGATGGGGATAAAATGGATGATAGGAACCATGTTGCATTTGCGTGTCTGGAAAAACTCAGTGAAGAGAGTGTTAGATCCTCCGATCTAAGCTGGTCCAAGCATCTTTCAGGCACAACGTTGATTGGGCTTCACTGAGACAAACCCGAAACGTCGTGTGGCTGCTTTCCGTGCTGTCATCTGTCTCCAAGTCCCTGGCTCTATCTGACAGTGTGTTCAACAAGGGAAACTGACAGGTTACATTGATCATGGTGAAAGGAAAGGACGGACTGGTGATACCTGGCAAAGGAACCAATTGTCAATGAGGAAATAGGATTTGTGCCACAATCTGACCAACACTGACAAATGCATTCTCCTTTTTTAGCATCGTCTGGTTAACTGAAGGAAATAAAATGGGGAATTACTGGGAATTAGAGCGAATTTAATCAAAGGTAGGTAGTGAAATTAGCCAGGTTATCATTGCAGAGAGCCCTCACAAATACAATGTGTGTGTTATTTTGTTCAGTACTATAACAGCTGTAGCATTCTATGATTCTGAATTATGATGGATTGTTCCAAATCTCCACTTCCCCTTCAACTGCTGTAACGGGCTGGAATTTAATGGAGTTTAATTTCTCTGTTCCTGCAGACACAGTTGGAATGAAGGAACCTGGGCAATTTCAAAACACACATCATGACAGGGTCTCCACCAGGGTGAGGTGTTTCTGGCCAGATTGATAACAATGTTAGCTGCCAATTACACAGAGGTAGAGTTCTATTGAGCAGATTTGGCACAAAGTCAGATTGAGGTAATGGTGTTCCCAGTGTCTCGATGATGTGAACAGATCAAATAGCACATTGTGGTGCACTGTGTGTGGCAGTTTGAGAGGAACCACTCCAGCAGAGTGACACATTCCCCGCTGACAGTGTCTCGATCTTGAAAGCCCACAATTATGTGTGAATCCGAGCCAATGCAAAGGCTGTCCCTTACATTCCAATTGACCTGCCAGTCTGAAACAAGTTAATTTCTGTCACTGTTGTACAGGGCACCAAGTGCGTCTCCATACTGTTCCATTCCCAATGTGGTTCAATGCTATCCGCTTCTCCCTGGGCCGGGGCAGATTCTCTTTGGTTTCTCGGTTTCTGCTTTGGGACATGGAGATTCCATCTGTGCTCCCAATATGACCTGACCTGCCAAACATTTCTGAGCCAATACTGATGTCAGCAACTGCTTATGAATTGAGGCCCTGAAGTATTTGGGGATATGCTGCACTTATTGTATCACGTGTAGACCTGAGCACCGAACTTTCCAAGGGATGTGCCAACGCTGCACATTTTTTCCAAGAATTGTCCCAGGAATGAGGATATCAGCTATGTTGATAGCTTGGAGAATCTGGGAATTTCTGTTTCGTTTGGAAGTGATTTTGTTTAATAGGTGTCCTCAAAATTGTGGGTCATCTGGCACAATAAAATGGAGTTAAGGTAACCCCCTCCCAGAGATGAGGAAGGCAAATGGACACTCAGGTTATTGTCAAAACAGCCAACGGCAGAATGAGATAATTTTTAAAAAATAGAGTACTTTGTGAGGAGATAACATGATCCGCCTGAGCCTGGTTTGGAACTAGATTGTACCAGAACGGTATTGGATCAGCAACTGGGAAAAACAAATCCATGCCACGGCAGGAGGGTGACAATGAGGGGACCTGAATTTCTCCAACACAGAGATGGGACGGACATGGTACAATGACAAGTCAACTACATTTCTACAAATAATCTAGGATGATAGGAATTATCTGAGACATGGGTAATGACAGCCCATGGTAGAGCTACGGTAGAGGGATCACTAATGTCAGAGATTCATACAATAAATGGTCATGACTGACATCACTGAGACAATGTGAGGTACATTCCCTCAACACCAAACTGCTGGACAAAAATCCAACACAAATTAGAAAGCAAATTTCGATATTAGCGGGGCATTAAGGAAGAGGAAAACAAGGTAGATGCAGCAAACAAAATCACATCCATCCACTAGAAATCAATGTAATCTCTTTATGTGAAGGCAGCATTATTACAACAGCAGGCTGCCTCTCTGTACATAAAGTGGCGAGAATTACGGGTTTTTCTAATGAGACAGCGGCTGCACATCCTTAACGTTATATGATCCGGCCTTGAAGTCCCTATTTGCATTGGTACAGAACTCCATGATGTATAGTGAATGAACTAGTAAAGGGGCAGTGTCCCGAGCTCTGGGCCACTGGCCCTGGCTTCAAGTTCTGTCTTTTCCATAGTTACATTGTTACATCTCTGAACAGATTGATTAAAAAATGTCTCCAGAGAGTTGACAAATTGGAGGAATGCATCCAACAACAATTAACACAGTTTCCAATGATGATTTTTCCCTCGATGAGGTCATCCCTGACCTGTCACAATCCAATTTCCGTGAGAAACATCTTCTACCAACTGGTAATGATAAAGTTGTCATCATCAGAGCTGCAACACCAATCTCCCAGTGGAGATCACACAGAATATAAAGGAAAAACCCTGAGAATGTAACACCGCAGAGATTAATGCTTGCAGATTGTGTGCAATAATAAAGGATTACCACTCTCCACTGAAAATGCATTGGCCAATTGACTTAGCTCAGAAAGTTTTCTACATGGTTCTTGCCATCATTGGTGTTCCTGGTAAGTGTCTATAATTATTTACAATTCGTGGATGAGAACTTATTTTCTTGTTAATTAAGAGATTTGCATTCTGATGTAATATCCAGTGTTATACCGACTCCCGAGTTGAAATATTATACCGTTAAATTATATATTTTAAAACTTCTGTTGTTTCGTTGTTTTACATGATCACCCTTAGTCAAAAGTAATGAACTCCTGAGTCACACCTTAGACTAGAGGTTACTTTCAGGGAAGGAGTTATTGGAAGTGTCAGCAAGTATAGAACTGCAGTGGATCTTGGTCAGTCAGTGCAGTGGATCTCATAAACCCTGTGTTCTCGCATTCCTGCGTGTATCTGTGTTTGTGCAGTTGTATTGATAGCAGCACATTTCCTCCTTCCTACTTTAGGGAGCACTACAGTAAAAGGGTTATGAGCTGGTTAATCTCCTTTACAGCGTGTGGGTTTCAGATTCTGTTAGCTCTGAATGTTGAATGTTCAGAATCCACTGTCGGCTTGAGTAACTATTGAGGAGCACGGATTGATATTTCCAATTATGGGAGTGATGAAGATTTGAGGAATAATTTTCTCCTTGTAGAATCATGCAGCACCGAAATGGCCCCTTTGTCAACTCCGCCATCCTGACCAGATTTACCTAGCCACATTTACCAGCATTTTGCCAAAATCCTTCAAAATCTTTCCTGTTCATATACCCATGCCTTTTGAATGTTTTAAGTTTACCCACCATCACCACTTCCTCTCGCATCTCATTCCATCCATATCTCCGTTCAAAGCTGTAATCTGCAGTGGGGTCCGCTGTTTGTGGATGGAGGGTGTCCCTATGAGGGCAGACAAGTGCAACGGTCAGGTGTACATTCTTGGATTTCAAAATTCAGGATTTAATTAGAATTAAAAATAAATACCAGTTCCCTCGAACTTGTTAAACATTGGATTTTTATGACATTCATCATTCCGCTTCCCGTGACCCACCTGCAAATAGTTTTATTTTTCTGAATGAGTACAGAGCTACACACTGAGGATGACTTTCTTTTCTGACCGTGGCTGTCAACTCGACTGTAAAGTGTACAACAAACCCGAGCATTCCTTAAACCCACAGGGACCATGACCCATTCTCAATGAGAGAGCAAATCATTTTCTGTCAAATGAGCCTTGATGATTTCCAATGGCTTCCCCCCCGAATGTTCAGGTTGGATAATATTTATTAGATTCCAGTTCTCCGCCATTCTGATTGGTATAGCTCCCCCACCCCATAATCCGTCACTTATCCTGGGTGTTCCTGCTTCATCTCTGAGTCTGGAACATTTGGCAGCTGTTGTAACCGCTTATCCTTCTGTCGCTGTCTGCTGGATAAACTGGAGGGTTTTTAAATCTCTCTTTCCTACAACACAGTTCATATCTTCACCTGGCTAATCCCAGGCTGTTCCTTTACCTTCCCCCACTTTGACAGTGATCCTGGATTTATTTTTAGGTAATGAAGCGGGGCTGACCTCTTAGTGAGGAAGCAGTTTGCAGGCGGTAATCATAGCTCAAGATTAACATGGAAAAAGACAAGGATGAGGGGGAAATCAAAGTTCTAAACTGAGGGAAAAAGATCGGGTTTGATTGGACCGAGAGCAGAAACTTTTAATTTAATCCATGTCAGAACAGTGGGATGCATTGAAGAAGGAAACAGGGAAATTACAGGGTCACAATGTTTAATGAAAGATAAATGGTGATACTCGGAAATGCTGTGAACTCTGCATACCAGGGGATTTCCAGGATAAGTTCACTGGTAATGCAAAAATTGTTGGAAAATGGGATTCAATTCATGAATGTGAGCTGATGCACTTGGCGGGACACAAAACACAAGGGATACATTATGAATATAGAAACCTGGGAAACACTGAATCAGAGGGATCTTAGTGCACATGAAGATCTTAAAGTAGTAGGACAGGTCGATGAAATGGTTGAGAAGGTGTTGGGATTTTTTGGCTTTAAACTGCAAGA
>NW_025204258.1:0-3651 GCF_004010195.1 Chiloscyllium plagiosum
AGGTTTTAAACTGTATCTGACCAGTTATTATGCATTTCCATCTGCGGTTCTATGGACACGGTGGGTTGTGAATTTTCAGAATATGCAATACCATGTGAAAATGGCTGGACTTTTGATAAATTATGTGTTAAACGACTTATCATCCTGGATATGTTTCTTAAGGACGGTGGGGCAGTGGTTTAATCAATATCAGACTCCATACTGAGAATGGAATTTCAATTTGGATTGTGCCTCTGTAGGAGGACCTTTCCTCTGTGTGCACCTTTCCGTCGTACTGGTCTTGGAGCGTTTGATGGGGACTGTCCAGTGCGGTCTTCTAGCATCGGTGAAGCAAAAGCGGAATTCAGGTTCTGGAGAAGGGTCAGTGGACTCAAAACATTAACTCTAAGTTTTGCCCACACATCCTGCCAGATATGCTAAAGTTTTCCAGCAATCTCTACTTTTGTTTCGGGGTTCCTGCATCCGCAGTTCTTTCCATTTTTATCAATCTTTAAATTTACTTCCAGTTCGAAATAGTAGAGGAGGCAGAATATCATATCTAATTCCTTGATGTTTCGATCATGGGGGCAACATGAAAGTTTTTTTTTTCTTTCACTTTAAAGGAGTACAGTGAGAGATCATCTCTATAGGCCCTGTGCTATACCTGTACTGGGAAGGTGTGTTGGAGACAGTTTATGGTGTGCTATAATGAGCATCTAACTTCATGTTGGACATGGCCTAGGAAGTCGAAAGGGGTATTGCAGAGAGAGCTTTATCCTGTGTCTGAACACATGGACGACATGTTCTGGGGTGTTTGATCGTCTCAATGATAAGGGAGAATTATTTTATCTTTAGCTTTGGATTCGATTCCCTACAGAGTGAAAACAGTCCTTTCGACCCAACAAGTCCACACCGACCCTCTGAAGAGCAACTCAACCAGGCCCATTTCCCTCTAACTCATGCACCGAACACTGTGGGAAATTTAGCATGACCAATTCACCTGATCAGAACACCTTTGCATCATGGGAGCACCCAGTGGAAACGCACACAGAGTCGGGAAGAATGTGCAAAATGCACACAGACAGTCGGTCGAGGCAGGAATCGAACCCGAGTCCGTGGTGCAATGAGGCAATAGTGCTCACCCCTGAGCCACAGAAAAAGTAATTTGGAAGACAAAAGTATTCACTCTAGATCTAATCGTGTGCTATCCCTGACCTGTCAGTGCTTGATATACAACAGTGTAGTTTCAATTTCAAATTGTATCTAACCCTTTCGCTACCTGTCTGGTGACTGTTTCATGTCGGCAATGCAAAGCGAGATTTATTCCATATTCAACCCATGGTATAACTGCCGTTCAGTGTTTGATGAGTACATTGCAAGAGCGAGATTTAATCTGTGTCTGATGTTGGAATTAACATGGACTGGGAATTCATGATGTAGGACAGTTTTGATAGTGCTTTAATTCGTATCTTATCCCGTGCTGCACTTGTCCTGGTAGTGTTTGATGCAGACAGTGTCTGCCTGAAATACTCAGCAACTAACCCCATGCTGAATGGGGCCTGGAAATTCAAAATTACTGGTGTAGTGAAACCTTCCCTCTCTATCTAACCCCATGCTGAACCCTGTCCTTCTGTGGTTGATGGGAATATTGCGGAGAATCATGTAATTCAAATCTAACCCCATGCTAAAATTGATCTGGAAATCTTGGACATGGATCACAGAAAATTATAGCACAGAAGAAGCCCTTCGGCCTACGATATTGTCCCGAGGATTATTGCTAATCGTAAATAAAATAACCTACCTAACGCACCCCTCAATTCACTGCTGTCCATGTGCATGTGCAGCAGTCCCTTAAATTTCCCTAATGACTATGCTTTCACCACCACCGCTGGCAACGCTTTCCATGCATTTAGAACTCACGTTCACCACCACCGCTGGCAACGCTTTCCATGCATTTAGAACTCACGGCCTGTGGTCTCTCCTCTACACATTCCCCCTAATATCCTCCATAACTCTAATTCACTGAACTTCAGGAGCAGCAATGTTCACTGTCTACAAGGCGTTCTACAGAAGTTTTTTCAAGGCTCCTTCCCCGGCACCTTGTAAAATCATGGCAATCTCGAAGGACCAGGGAAGCAGATGCATGGGAATACCAGTATCTTCAAGTTCTTTTGCAAACCACTCATCGTCGTTATTTGGAAATATGTCCCCGTTTGTTTGGTATAATTGTTTCAAGAATCTTCTTGTGATCTGTGCACTGTATTCATCATATTCTCGTGATGAAATTGAACAAAATTAATGGGTGGATCTTTCCGAATTGAGCAATAAAAAAGTGGCTATTATCAAATGATTTATGACTTCGACGAATGGAACTTTGTTTCTAATAGTCAGAGCAATGGTGAGACTATTTGCAATGAAGTTTCTGTCTCGAGACACACACAAAGAGGATGGGCTGGGATTATAGAGCATAGAACATTACAGCGCAGTCCTGGCCCTTCCGCCCTCGATGATCCGCCGACCTGTCATACCAATGTGAAGCCCATCTAACCTACACTATTTCATGTTCGACCATATGCTTGTTCAATGACGACTTAAATTCACTTAAACTTGTCAAATCTAGTACCGTTGCAGGCAAAGTTTGTCATCAATGTAGATTCCCTTTACTTTTGGCAATGACCTTATGGAGCAGACCTACACTGAAAATGTTTAATGTGGGATTCATTGTTCGACTCCAAGTGCTGCGGGAGTCAATCACCTTTGTAAAGCCTTCATTCAGGAATGATTCCAAGCTGCAGAATTTCAAAGCCTGGATTACACACCAGAAGTCATCATCAGAGACAATCTTGCGAGGCATTTTTGTCGGGAGGTCATTTGTATGAATTTTTAATTGTGTTTGGACTCGCACTGAGCGCTCTGCTCGTCCATTGACCGGTCTACCCATATATTGCATTGTTCCACTGGGACATCTCGAACTGATATTGTCGCAAACAATTGGGTGAATAATTGTCCAGGTTAGGCTTAGAAGCTCCCTGGACAGATTATAGACGTGGTCAGTATTTTGGAGGTAGTGGAGAAACTCAAAGGCACTGTGTTCATATTCAAGCTTTTCTGAAGCCATTTTTGTCAGGTTTGATGACTGCAAGATGTTGTGTTCACTGATCTGAATAAAAATCAGATGTTTACTACAGTCACTAAATTGTGCAATAAGTAGATGGTACTCTGGTAATTTAAATATTGTTCATTTCAATTACCCTCAAACGTAGACAGTGACGTTTGGTTTATTTTTACGCGCCTAAGAAGAAAAGTGATGTTGACTCTTCATTATAGAACATACAAAATTGGGCTGAAATACATTTCTCACTGAGTAGTCAAACAAAAGTTGGACATTTACTGTAACGTAGCATTCTGTCAGCATGATTGTGTCCCAACAGCATCATCATCTTAGAGTATCAGAGGTCTCCAGCATGGAAATAAACCCATCAGCTAACCTGTCCAGTTTTCACAATTAAACTGGATCTCCATGCTTGCGATTATTTTCCGCACTACTCCTTCGGTATTCCACTCATGGACGTTACTGAATGATTTATAAATGACAACATTGTCCTCGTTTCCAGCAGTACCTCTGGCAACCTCTTACATAATCTCCACACTGTCTGTAAGAAAAATAATGCC
>NW_025204258.1:5002-7049 GCF_004010195.1 Chiloscyllium plagiosum
TTCCCTCATCTACGTTGTTGGTCATCCCTTTAAAAACCTCAACCAAATTCGTGAGACATAATTTCCCACCGACAAATCTACGCTGACCATCCCAAATGAGTCCTTGCCTCTTCAAATGCACGCTGCTCCTGTTTCTCAGAATGCCCTCGAACAAGATACCCAAGATAAATGTTACACTCACAAGTCTGTAGTTCCTAGACAATTTCCTGCAGCCTTTCTGAAATAATGGCACAACATTAGCCAAAGACCAGTCTACAGGCACTTCAGCAGTGGCTGTCAATGATGCAGCTATATCTCTGATAGACCTTCTTCCACCGGAAAGACGGAACCAGGCAGAGGTGGCAGCTCCTTGGTATATAGCCATGTAGTGATCAGTATTGGTGCCAGGTCCCAAGCTGTCTCAAGTCATTCGGTTAAAATGGGCAGGATACCTGCCATTAAATACTCTGTACCATATCACCAAATTCGATATTTCATTTTAATATAGTATGGAGTGTGGAAAGGCCCGAGAGTGTACTCTTGTTGTGTGGCTTCATCACCAAGACAGGCTCCGCAACACCAACAGGCATCAATGTGATCTAGCAATTGACTTCGAAGTGTCCATGAGGCTCAGTCAAACATTAGCAGCAGCAGAATCATACGTTGCACAATCAGCAATCTCACTCTCCCGTGTATCTCCCAACATAGTCATTCGTAACTCAGAGAATTACCTTGTTCAATTGACAGTGCAGAAGGACATGCCCAGGAGCTGCACAAGCCAGAGCTGGATGATGAGTTGACAGGGACATTTCATGGCCAAACAGTATACGTTGCAAATGATGGACAAAACCATCCCTGAATCAATTGGTCAGATCAATCCCTACGGTCCTGTCACATTTAGTTGGATATTTTGCTGGACCATGAAACAGAGCCATTTGAGGAGGAGGCTGCTCCCCAACAAATGAATCCTCAGTTATGTGAGATCCATGCACATCATGGTAAATCAAATAAAGCTGGAACATTTGCAACAATCCTCATCTAGGAGTGCCAATATGATGATGTATTTCAACCTCTTCAAGTTAACCACAGTTTCACAATGGCTAATGTTCAGACAATTTAATTAAATCTGCGCGAGAAAAGTGAAAGACCGGAGGTGATGGAAGCAGCGAATGCTGCTGACTCTGATAACTTTCATCTGCAGAAATTGTCCAAAGTCGCATGACACCTGTATATAGTCACCAGGTGACCAGACAAATAAGCACTGCTCCGAATACGTGTAATTTAATCTAAACCTAGTGCACGATAATCTGTTTTCGATGACTTCTGAACTTTCCACTCTAGTCCAACACCTTCGCATTCAGGAATTGTGGCAGTCCTCGCTAAGCTATTCAAGTACACCAAGAATAATGACATTCACCAACAATGTGGTTAATTGGCTATGTATTTCCTGTAGTCAGAAAGCAGGACAATTTCATTGCAGACAGTCATTGTCTGGTCTGTGTAGACTCAACTATGTCAACGCTCAGGAAGCTGTCAAAGATATTATGATCAATCAGCAACAACCTGTTCTGCAACGTTTAGCTGGTCTTCCGTCAGGATTACTGAGCTCCAGATCTCATTACAAGATTTGGTCAAAAGTATGGAACTCGAGAAGAGTAATTCTTGCATTGAGAGTAAGTACTCTTACTATCACGGCATCATTTGACAGAGTGTGACAATAGGGCCCGAGCAAGATTATAATTAATCAAAATCTGACGGAAACAATCTGCTGGTTGGAGTAATCATTTGTGAAAAAAAAGTTGCTCGTGCCAGTAATTCAAAGTCCACAACATCTCTACAGGCATTCCTCAAAAGAGAGAGAAAGAGGGAGAGTCCACAGCTGAACGAACTTTAGATTCTTCAATGATCTTCCCTCCATCCTAAGTTCGGATGTGTTCACTAATTTTATCCTTCCGCAGATACTGAAGTAGTCAATTTTCAAATGCATCTGCATATGGAAAATATTCATTCGGAGAAGTGCCAACTATAATTCGCAAAATACAAATAGAGAATAAGACCTTAGATTTTC
>NW_025204258.1:7111-9224 GCF_004010195.1 Chiloscyllium plagiosum
ACAAGATGGACGAGATGAGAGGAACGTGATTGGACTGTTGTTGTTACGGGGAGAATTTACAGGATGTTGCCTGGGCTGGACAGGAACAATTATGAAAACAGACTTGAGAGATTGGGTACGCCTTCCTCAAGGCAGAGGAAATTGAGACAAGAACATGAAAGAGATGTATAAAATTCTGAGATTTTAGACGTATAGATTGGAAGAAAGCTTTCCTCTTGATCCAGGGATCAGCGACATGGAGCATAAATCTCACATCGGGGTACAAGCCGTATAGGATCTTTGAGGAAAAACCTTGTCGTGATGTTGGTTCTGGGAATATGTAACTTACTGACTGTAAAGCTGACTGGACAATTTTTGTCTTATTGTCTGCGAGGGACTTGATAAGGTGAAGTTCATTTTCTTTCTAAGTTAAACATTGCCGTCACTCAATGTCTGCCAGTTTGCTGCGTCCTCTGTGCGTCTAGCATATGAAAAGCTGTCGTCTTCTGTGCATGTAGCATATGAAACGCTGTCATTGAATGTTCTCTTGGCCGGTTGGCTGATTTGTTACATAGAGTGAAGCTAACCAGCGCATGCATTCATTTCTCGTAATAGCTGTTTTTGTTATGACGTCATTGCAACCCTGTCCTCAGTGAGCTTTCAGCTCTCACTGCCTGTTCCCTTGCAAATGTAGAGTTACGGGGGCAGGCACAGGAGAGGAAACACGTCCCAACCAGTTTCATTAGCATCCCGTCCAGTAAATTTATTCAATTTGACAACGCGGTAGTTTGAGAAGTGCGGCAAAGCACATTTTCCTGTTGATGCACACGAACTGAGATAGAAATTCTGATTGTATTGAACCGTCCTGAGTAACATTGATACACAAGAAGGTCACAGCCATGCACGAAAACACAGAATCAGTGAGAGAGAGAAAGTGACAGGGTGGAGAGTGAAGTCAGAGGACGAGAAATGATGAAATGCACAATGGAAAAACACAGGAAGTCGGAAGGTCAGATCGAGAAGGACCAGGCTCCATTGAGTTATAAAGGGGATTGCAGTAAATGGGAGAAAGAGAATTGGAAGACAACAATTTTGAAACAAATTATTTAAGGCAAAGTGAAACAAGGAGTAAAATTCGTTCAGCCGAGTTCTCTTGAGGTTGTCATACGGGAAAAGGAAGCCCTTGCGTCCACCATTCGCCCACCGTGCCGGTTGCAGTGGGACCAGCGGTTTTTCAAACCCTTGCTCTCTCGAAGAAAGTTGTTTTTTTTATTTACATAAACAATTTGATCGATAAAAAGCGGAAATAGTTAGCCGGTTGGCAGACGACTCAAAAATAGCTGGCATTTTGGACACGAAGAAGCTTACTTAGGTTACGAAGGAGTCATGATCAATTCGTTTATTGCTCCGAGGAGTAGCGGATGGAGTTTAATTTGAACAATTGCGAGGTATTGCGTTTTGTAAAACAAACAAGGTAGGACATATATATTAATAGTAGGGCCCTGAGTGCTGTGGAGAAACAATGAGACGTCTGGTTCAAGTACATCAATCCTTAAAATTTTTGGCAAGTATACAAGCATGATTAAGAAATTATTTAGCATGCTTATATTCACTGTTCAGTCCTCTGAGTACAGGAAATGGAAATCATGTTGAGGCTGCACTGGGTGTTGTGATGTGCCTTATTGACCATGTCTGCAATTCTGGTCGCATTACATTTGCAAGGATATTATTACATTGGATAGGATTGTGAATTGATTCACTGAGATGTTGCGGGGACTGGGGTGTGTTAGTTACAAAATTTAGGCTGGAGTGCTTGGGACTCATTTCACTGTGTGGTGGGAAGTTGATGGATGACTTTATAGAGCTTTATAGAATCATGACAGACATGAACCATATGAATAGCCGATTTTCATTCCTAATTTCTGGAAATTCAATATTAGATCGCACATTTTTACGGTGTGAGGAGAAATTTTTGTGGCAATGTTTTTACACAGAGTGGTTTGCATGTCGAACGAAATACCAGAATAATTATTGTTTGTAACTGATGTTGCAGCATTTAAAAACATTTGGATAATGGCACGAACAAGCAATGTTTGGAAGCAACTAAAACAGATATTGCTGTAAAAGCAGCATC
>NW_025204259.1:0-9225 GCF_004010195.1 Chiloscyllium plagiosum
GCCTTTACTTACTTTGTGACCAACTTTAAATACTCTGCTCATTTCCCTCATCACTTCCTTAACAACTGCTCCATGTTCATTGGTAAGTGTTAACATTCCCAGTCCATGTTTTAACACCGAGCCATACAGTATCATTGTTGGTGATCAACTTGAATTTGTATACTTGCTCTATGTCCTAATGCGTGCAAAACAAAATATGCAACAAAGTAAGTCATTTTGCGTTAATACTTTGATGAGTTAATCCATTATCAGTCAGGATTTATAACAGAGGTTCCATGCTTTAAATGCACAGCACAAATTTGGCAGCAGATCTGTCCAGCAGTGCATAGTAACTGGACTGGAACAAATTCAGCAACTTGGCGATTGGCTCAATCACATAACTGGTCAGGCAGCATAGTAGGAGCAAGCAAGTTGATGATTTGGGCATAAGCCCTTCATCAGGAATGCTGGGTGAGAGAGTGTGTCCAAGGGGGTTGGGTGATAAATGGGAGGGGCTGGGGTTGGGAGGGGGCGAAGGTAGCTAGGAAGAATATAGATCAATGAAAGTTGGGGTGGTGACAGCGATAGTTCAGAGCAATGGGTAGAGCAGATAGCAGTGATATAAGATGGATGGTAGAACAGTTCAAGAGGGCAGTGCCAAGTTGGCGGGTTAGATCTGAGATAGGGTGGGGGTGGAGGAGAGAAGGAAACTGGTGAAATCAACATTGATTCCAGGCACAAGATGAGGTGTTCTTCCTCAAGGGAGCGGGTGGCCAGACTTTGGCGGTGGAGGAGGCCCAGGACTTGCATGTCCTTGGTGGAGTGGGAGGGAAAGTTGAAGTGTTCAGCTTACAGGTTGGTGAGGTTGCTGTGTGCCTGTGTCCCAGAGTTGTTCTCTGAAACATTCAGCAATTTGGCGCCCTGTCTCCCCAGTGCAGTGGAAACCATATTGAGAGTAACGGGCACAGTAGACGAGGTGTGTGGAGGTGTGCTTTTCCACCACCAGTCGCTTTGACTCTAATCTCCAGCATCTGCAGTCTCCACTATCTCCACAAACACATAACTGGTACTAAACGTGCCCTGACATTCCTTTAGAATTGGAATCATTGCACCCGGGTGTTGTTTTGAACTCGAGCAGACTGAGTTCAGACGTGTGAAATATCCATGAGCTGAGCTCAGTTGAGTTGCAATGGACTCAGTTGAATGAAGATGGTTTGAGTTGGACTCCACCTGATGAAGCAGGAATGGGCTCGGTTGGAGTCCACGTAATTGCTTTATTGTTTTATTTAGTGGTACGTTTGTTACAAATTGACATTCATTACAAAAGAGTTTGATGTGAATTTTAAAAATCTGTTTGAAAAACATAATGTTTCCTATTATTTTAAGACTATTTCAATTATAAGTACAATTTCTGTGCTACGTAATAGTCAAAGTACAGTTGGGAACATCCTGTTGAAAAGATAAAGGACAGCAGCCTATAGCTGTCCCTTAATTCCAGGATGTAAACCCACCATCGACAATGACATACTATATTGAGTGACTGACCCATGAAACAAACCTGAAAGAAGATAGATGATGAAGAAAATGAAGAGAAACAAATGCTATCAGAACAAGGTTTGGAAAATAACACTTTTTTTTTCAAGGAATTTTCTTTAGGGAGTGCTGTTCACAATCCCTTTACATTTCCATGTGGAATAGTCCAGTGTTGTGGGAATGTGAAATGTAATGTGGATGCTTTTAAACAGACTGTTTAATAGATTAGAACTAACACAACACGGTGTTTACGATCATGTATAAGGGAGTGTTGATTCTTATCCCAGGAGCTCAGTCCAGACTCCAAGCCCTGCGCGAGAGTTAATGAATGAGATCACCCAACATTAACAATGCAAGGACCAATAATTCTGCAGGTCTTATTCGCTTTCTTCCATTTCTTTGCAATTGTCTGTGTTCCAGGTGAGGAGATCTTCCCCGTTACTGAATGTGGTGTTTATAGTTCTGTCTGTGTTTTATGGTGAGATATTTGATGGATTACTTTGGAATTAAATTTTCAACCCTATACGCTGAGACTGGGCCCTTTTTTTCCGAGACTTCCCCATGAGGGGAAACATTGTCTTAGTATTTACCCTGTCCAGCCCCTTAAGAATCTTCATTCTTTCAATGATATGACCTTCCATTATCTAAACTGCAGTGACTAGAGTCCCAACCTGTTTAACCTTCGCTCATAAGACAATCCCTCCATGTAAGGGATCATTCTGGTGAACATTCTTTGCGCTGTCTCCAGCAAAATGCTAATCTTCCTGAAATAATGGGATCAAAACTGTTCACATTTCTCCAGATGTAGTCTCCCCAGCACCATGTACTACTACCCTACTCTTATCCTCGAACCCCCTTTGAACAAGGGCCAGCATTCCATGGCCCTTCCCAATTACCTGCTGCAGCTGCGTGCTCGCTTTCTGTGTTTCATGCACAAGTTCCCCCAAGTCTCTTTGTGCTGCAGCTTTCTGCAGTTTTCAACAATAGAAATGATTAAAATTATGAAAACAAGTCTAAGGAAAATGATGATTCCCATACCAGGACTTTCTTTAGGCAGAGAACAGACAGTGTACACAGTGGAAAAAGGTCAAGGATTGGAAATTGGTTTTATATTTAAGCAATGCCATTTCTTTGATTTGAATTCTGTCCCTGAGCACACACCTTAAAGTGGAGTTTGTAATGAACATTTTTTTTAAAAAAGAAATTCAGTAACAATGGATACATAGGAAGCTTTTAGGGAATTGTACACCGTCCTTGGAACAGAAAAATACTGGAAAGTTTCACAAAGTGCTTCATCTGATCAATGGTGTTGATAGAACAAAGGATTGGAATGTTTCCAGTGACTAGATGTCCGTAAGCTGAGGAAATCGATTTTCTGCAGCTCTTACTCAGACCAAAGCTGAAATGAGATTTCCATTTCCAGCCAGGGATTGTTGTCAGTTCAATTCACTGACTGAGGAGGTACTGCAGGGAGATGACAGTTAAACATTTAAAGAAGTGCATTGATTAAGAATGGTTACGGATTAAACTAACAGGTCACAGTGTAAAATTGAGGGGAGGGCGATAAAGAGGTACAGAAACCTGCATCACAAGCCCAGTGTTCTGAGATGAATGGGATCCCTCTATGTTCTATCAGTTTTATTTTAGTGAGTGTTTAGAGACTGGGATGTACTGCTGAAGGGAATGGGAGAGAAGGGTTCAATCCGAACAGCCCACATGGAATTTGGTTTTCATTCTGAGCTGGAAGAACGTGCAGGACTGTGGTACCAACAGTGGATGCCATTGCTGAGTTACACTGCAGAAATACACCAAGGCTCCTTAGACAGCACTTTAAAAACCATGATCACTTCCATCTAAAAGGACAAGGGCAGCAGATATATGGGAACACCACCCCCTGCCATTTCCACACCAAGCCACACACCATCTTCAGTTGGAAATGTATCATCACTCATTCACTCTGTGCACATTTGTCTTGTTGTCCAAGGGAGAGTTCTAAGTGGAACGACGTACAATGAGGCAACTTTGTCCATCTTGCAACCAGCTCACCCACTTGTCTATATTGGATTTATTAGTCCAGTTAATTTAGCTTTCTCACACTCCTCACTTACTTTGATTCAATATGTGGTAAACATTGAATCTGAAGATTCTTTGTTGAACGTAAATTCCAGAATTACAGCGCAATATTCAAATCTTTTCCTGCAGTTCTGTTAGTATATTGGGCAGTCTGAGATGCTGACCTTGGATGTGATATCAAGACAAAGCCACTTCTGCTTGTGAAATTGGATATTGAAGATCACAAGGCACCTGTACTCCTGGGTTTCCTCACCAATCTCCCTCCCTCAATTAACATTCCACACAAACCAAACAAAAAAAATCTGCAATTCTGGATGTAAATTTTCTCGCTGAGCTTCTCAAAACTTGCTAATATCTGGAATCAATCAGATGACTGTTTGTCACAACTCAGTCAATTTTGGTTATCAATTTCCTGACATATAAATTGAACATTTTTGAAAAAGATTTCAGTATACACTATGAAGGACTATGAGGAATCTGGTGGTCATCAATTTGAATTCTTCCCTTTACTTGTTGTTGTTGATCTTGGTGCACACTGGAACAGTGAAGGTCTCTGATCCCACATATGGAATAACTTTTCAATGTCTCTTCCAGCTAACCTAGTGACGATTGTGATTCTCTTTCACGGAAAGTGTGGCATCACCAAGGGTACTTCTCTCTATCTGATTTCCATGGCGACAGCTGATCTACTGGTCATTGTATTCAATATCATACTTTTAACACTGCTTTTCAAATATTTCCCAGTTTCCTTCCTGTTTTACACAGCAGTGTGCAGTTTTAACATTGTCATGGGCTATGCTGTGAAAGATTGCTCAGTCTGGCTGACCATTGCCTTCACTATTGACCGCTTTGTGGCCATTTGTTGCCACAATCTGAAAGCCAGATATTGTTCTGCCAGAACAGCAGCCTTGGTGATAACCATGGTTTGTTCTGTGAGCATTTTGAGGAACATTCCATTTTACTTCAGATACCAATCTTTGGGCACATGGGGTGGTGTACCCTGGGGCTGTGGCATCAGAGCAGAGTTCTTCATCTTGCAAGGATGGGTGGCATTTTTCTGGATCCACCAGCTGCTGAACCCATTGATCCCCTATCTCCTCATCCTGCTGTTCAATGCTCTGACCGTCAGGCACATTGTCTTGGCAAATCGGGCACGCAGGGGTCTCCGAGCTCCCAGTAACAGGGACCAGAGAGGAGATGCAGAGATGGTCAACAGGAAGAAATCCATCATCCTGCTGTTTGTTGTCTCAGGCAGTTTTATATTGTTGTGGATGACCAAGATCAGTGTTTTCTTACTGATGAAGATTACCAACAACCATTTTTACCCCAGTTATGACCATCCTGTTATGATTGCTGACATATCTGGGACTATGCTTTTCTACCTGAGCTCCTGTACAAACACTGCCCTTTATGCCCTGACCCAGAGTAAATTCAGAGAGGAGCTGAAGAGGGCTATGAAATATCCCGTCACTCTCATCCGTGAATGTATCCCTATATCAAAATACGAAAAGTGATTGAGACTGAAGTTTGTGCCCCTCTCTGTGCTCTCACCATTTCTCATCGATGCATAGTGTCCTATAGCATGGAGACAGGTCCTTTGGTACAAACTGCTCCATGCCAACCAAAATATCCATCCACGCTAACCCCCATTTCCCTGGACTTAGCCCATATCCTTCCAATCTTTTCCTCTCCATGTATTTGTCCAAATGCCATTTAAATGTTGTTAATGTACCCACCTCAACCACTTCCACTGGCAGCCCATCCCATATCCATATCACCCTCTGCGTAAAAAAACTCTCTGTTTCCCTTTCATTCTTTCCCCTCTAACCTTACGCTGATGCCTTCTTGTCCTCAATTTCCCAATCCCGGGAAAATGTCTGAGTGCACTTACCCGATCCATGCCTCTCATGGTGCTATATGCTTCGATAAGGTCCCCTCTCAGTCTCCTATTCTCAAAAGAAATTTGTCCTAGTTTCTCCAAACTCTCCCTATAACTCAGTTCCTTGAGTCCTGGCACCAATCTTGTCAATTTCTTTTACATTCTTTCCAGTGCGAGAACATTCTTCCAATTACAAAGTGACCAAAACAGAACACAATAATCTCCATGCAGCCTCTCCTGTACAACTGCACCATAACGTCCCAACTTCGCTACTCAGTGCCCTGACTGATAAGGCCAGTGTGACAAAAGCCTTCTTCACTGCCCTGTCTACCTTTGATTCCACTTTCACAGGACTGTGAACCTGAACTCCAAGTTCCGTTGCACTCCTTAAGGCCCTACCATTCACCATGAAACTCCTCCCTTTATTTGACTTTCCCAAAATGCGAAACTAAACACCTAACTGCATTAAACTCCATTTGCCATTTCTCAGCCTATTTCCCCAGGTGATCAATATCTTGCTACAGTTTCTGATAACCTTCCTTACTGTCCAAGATACCGCCTATTTTAGTGTCATCTGCAAACTGACTAATCATGCCTTGTACATTCTCATCCAAATGGTTGATATAGATAACAAGCAGTAATGGTCCCAGCACCAACCCCTGAGGCACTCCACTCGTCACAGGCTTCCAGTCTGACAAGCATCCTTCCACAATTACGGTCTGCGTCCTACCATCAAGCCAATTTTGTATCCAATTTGCCAGCTCATCCTGCATTACATGCGATCTAACCTTCCAGAGCAACCTTATCAATGGCCGAACTGAAATCACAAATCGGCCTGCCCTTTTCAACCTTCCTGTCCACTTCAACAATACACTCTAACAAATTTGTGAGGCATGATCTCCACATACAAAGCCATGTTGACTACTCCTAATCAAACCTTTCCTTGAGAAATACAGTTGTCCAACAGCCTTAAGGAAAATAGGATCAGTTTTTCAAGAGCTCTCAATTCATGGGCATGTCATTCTTCCTGTGAGGTTTCAGATGACTGATGAATCTCTGACCCACTCTGCTTCTCTCTGAACACCCTGCCTGATATCCCTTACAGCACAGACACCATTCCAATAGCCCCATTCCCCAAAGCCCTGTGAAGTGTAATGCAATTTGGATGGTATTTTAATATACAGCTCAGCAGGCAGTGGTCTGGATTACCTCGTGGGCTGTACCCTGACCAAGGGTATGAGAACGGTCAGTTTCTGCTCTGACTGGAAAACTTCCCTCACCTCTTTTTCTCTCCTTTAACCACATTGGAGGTGATTCTGTTCACATCTGAGGGAGTATTCAGGAGGAAATAAATAAAAATAATGAAAAATGTACCATATGTACTTTGTGCCTTGGTGTTACCTTATTCCCTTCACAATCCTGACATGATGCACATTTGTGCGACTTCAGAAAAAAAATGTAAGTTGTGAATGTTGGGTCTTGGTTTTATGTGATTCCCTTCACCAATCTCACACGATCTATAATCATGCACACTCAAAATGTTCTCCAGGAAACAAAGAATTTAAGGTTTAATGTGATATTTTCAGCATGAGACACATCACTGAAGCTATTTCTGTCTCCACACATCCATAATTTGTCCACATCGCTCATTTTACTATCATTCCTTTCTCATTCTCTCCATCTGATGGTTCTACATTCATTCACAACTGTGTTCACTCATTCAAGGTATATCACTGGGATTGGCTAGAGGAGCATTTGTGACCAAATCCCTAACTTCCCCGGTGGAGGGGTTGGTAGTTCACAGTGAAGCACTTTTCTGAGGGTCTGGAGTCATCTGTCGGGTCAGACCAAAGAGGGATGGTGGTTTGCCCTTCCCTGATGGATATGAGTGAACCAGATGGCTTTTTATCCACCAACAATGATGGACTGTTTCGCGTTCCTTTTGAGTTTCTTATCTCCAGATTTTCAGTGTGAGGATATCGCTGTGGTGGACTGTGGATTCGGGTTCTCAGAACATTGGATGAACAGCCTGTGATAACTCCACAAGGACATCACCTCATCCTAACTTCCCTTCTCTTCCACTCCTTTTACCTTCACTGAATCCTCCAGGTTTCCCTTTCTCTGCTTCTCTCTGTGTCTAAAGACAAAGTCGTTCACTACATTATAATGTGGAGGTGCCGGAGTTGGACTGGGATGGACAAAGTCAGAAATCACACGACACCAGGTTATAGTCCAACAAGCTTCTTTGAAATCACAAGCTTTCGGGGCGCTGCCCCTTCATCAGGTGAAGTGGAGGGAAGCTCACGTGGACAGATGTTACATGCGGAGAGATAATGGCAGAATAATGCCAGGAGATTGAGACAATCTAAAGAGGACTGTTGAGGGGCTGAATAACAAAAAATGTGCAGGTGATCAAACATGACGGATGGTGTGAGTGAAGTGTCAATCGCTGAATAACATGTGAAAGGATGGTCTATGATCTGATTAATTGAGACAGAGATATAATTACAAAAAATAAAAGTAACTATCAGTTCCTGCTTAATTGCTCTGCGTTTTTGTGTTTTTCGGAAGCCTACCTTGGAGAATGCATACCAGAAGATCAGAGGCTGAATGACCTTGCTCCCTGAATTGTTCCCCAACTGGGAGAGAACATTCCTGTCTGGGCTATTTTTGTGCGGTGTCCATTCACCTATTGCTGTAGCATCTGCACGGCCTCACCAATATATCATGCCTCAGGGCATCCTTGCCTGCAGCGTGTGAGGTAGACATCACTGTCCGAGTCACATGAGTACCTGCCGCGCCCATAGTGGATGGTGCACCCTAGTGTGATAGTAGTATCCATGTCGATGATCTGACACATCTTTCAGAGGGTGCTGTGGCAGGGTTGTGTGGTGATGTGGTCAATGTGATCCTGAAGGCTGGGCAGTTTCTTGGGAACGGTGGTCTGTTTAAAGTTTGGTGGTGGTTTGAAGGTGAGAATTGGAGAGGTAGGGTTGATCTTGGTGAGATATTTGTCACTATCAATGACGTATTGAAGGCTGTGAGGAACATGGCGTAGTCATCCACTCCGAGGAAGAACTAGACGATAAAGGGCATTCTATTGGCTGTGTTGGTCTGCCGGCAAAGATGCCCTGGGCATGGTGTATTAGCGAGACCGTGGAGTCGCTACAACAGAAGATGAATGGACACTGTGCAACAATCGCCAATCCCGGGTCCTGTGACCTCTCGTCTGCTTTTCCTCACAGTTGCTGCTGGACCTGCTGAGCTTTTCCAGCATCTTCTGTTTGTGCTCCATGTTACTCCAGTCATTTGGTTTGTCTCCAGCACCACCTTCTTATTACGTTGTTGCCATTATCTCTCTGCCTCATTTAGTCGGATTATACATCATCCCTCCACTCGCTAATCAGCTGTTGACACTTCCCTCACACCGTCTAACACCGTTTGTCACCTGCAGAAACTTATTATTCCACACTCCACTCACACCATTTGTATGATCTTTTGATTTCTCTGCAGCCTCTCCCCCCACCACCCCCCACCCCACCCCAGGTCTCCCTGTCTATCAATTCTGTGTTCTGTGAGCTTCACTCTCACTTCACTTGACAAAGGGGCTGCGCTCCGAAAGATTGTGATTTCAAATAAACCTGTTGGACTATAACCTGGTGTCATGTGATTTCTGACTTTGTCCAGCCTAGTCCAAAACTGGCCCCTCCACATCTGTGTTCAGAATGGACCATGGACCCAAGTGGGAAAAGGTGTTGCTT
>NW_025204260.1:0-1926 GCF_004010195.1 Chiloscyllium plagiosum
AAAAGAGGGTGAGATAGAGACACAAAAAGAGAGGAGAGAGTGAGAGGGAGAGAGAGGGGAAAGAGAGAGACTGAAGGAGAGAAATGGCAAGGAAAGGAGAGAGAAAGGGAGAGGGTGGGAGAAAGAGTGGGAGAGAAGAGGGAGAGACAGATATGGAGAGGGCAGAGAGGAGATTTGTGAGATAAAGAGAGGGAGACAGACAGAAAGAGAGAAGATAGAAGGGAGAGAGGGAGTGAGGATGGAAGATAGAGAAAGAGAGAGAAAGAGTGGGGGAGAGAAAGGAGAGTGAGAGTGAGGAGATTGAGTATGAGAGAGAGAGAGAATGAGTGGGTGAGAAGAAGAGAAAGGGAGGAGTTGGAAGAGGGGTGAGGGAGACAGTAAAAAGGGCAGGACTCAGTTTACAGATGGAGTTTCTGATGCTGTACGAGAGGCTGAGATGGGAGCAAGTTGACTACACAGGGGGTCTGTAAGCTAATGGCCAGGATTGCACATTCTGAGAAACTGTATCTGGGCCCACTCTCATCCACTCTTTTGTTTCAGTGTGAGGACAGCTTTTCCGAAATTTCACTTTGCAATCTGAGTCTTGTCAAATATGAAAACTGTAACTGTTTCCCCCATCGAGTGTCTCTCCTCTGGTTCATAGAATCCCTCCAGTGTGAAAACAGGTTCTTCGGCCCAACAAGTCAATGGCTACCCTCCGAAGAGTATCTCACCCAAACCTATTGCTCTACATTTACCCCTGACTCATGCACCTAACCTGCACATCCCTAAACACTCTGGGTAATTTAGCATGGCCAATTCACCTAACCTGCACATCTTTGGACTGTGGAAAAAAACCAGAGCACCCAAAGGAAACCCACGCAGACTCGGGGAGAATGTCCACACAGACAGTCGCCCGAGGCTGGTATCAAACCCTGGCACTGTCGGGCACCAGTGCTAACCACTGAGCCACTATGCCACCCATCTTTGTGACTGTGAGCCCTGTTGGGATCAGAGTCCACAGCAGTTGTGCTTCCCAGAGCGGGTCAGACCGCTCCACCCAGGAGCTCACCAATGGTAGGCCTCCCTTGCTTCCTCAGCCACTTGGAGCTGATTTTAACTCAGGGTAGGTTTGAACAGGTGGGGAATGAGTGAGCGGAGGTGCGGAGTTCTGCATTTCACTGCCCAGAGCAAATAGGGAACAGTGGCAGATGGTCGAATGGTCTGGGGGCTGTCCACGGTTCATGGGGCTTTTGAGGGGATCTGGTGGGGATCACGGATTCAGGAAAATGCATTGGGGGAAGTGGACAGTGCAGGCCCAAGCTTTCCTGTGGTAATTGGACCAACATTGCTGATCTTATTCCACCATGAAAGCCACGTAACCAGAGAGTGCAGGGTATGGATCGGTCGGAGGGGAGTGGGATGGTAGAGGTGGAAGGAAACTGGAGTGGTAGAGTTCACTGAATATACACATGAACCTCTGGGGGATGCTGTGATAAATAGTGGGTAGGGGGACAGAGTATAGGGGAAGAGAGTGCAGGGGGAGAGAGAGTGCAGGGGAGAGAGTGAAGGGGGAGAGAGTGGATGGGAGAGAATGCGGGGGAGAGAGTGCAAGGGCAGAGAGTGCAGGAGGAGAGTGTGCAAGGGAAGAGAGTTGAGGAGAAAGTGCAAGGGGAGAATATGCAGGGGGAGAGAGTGGTCATGTGATTGAGACTCCTGCTAGAAGTTAGGAGGCATGGCCTCTGCTTCATTGAACGGTTTACATGTGGATATTGTTCAAAAAGATTGCGGAGAGAAACCTCAAGGTGCTTAACTGAACATATTAACAGACATTAAATCAGAGGTCACAAAGGTAGGAGAGATTACAGGAGGAAAGAGCACAAGATGAAAGATACAGTGGGGCAGAGTGCAGGAGAGAGAGAGTGCAGGGGAGAGAGAGTGCAGGGG
>NW_025204260.1:4051-9227 GCF_004010195.1 Chiloscyllium plagiosum
GTATAACACTGTGGTAGAGTACTGGTGGGGACAGGTCTGTCCCTGTATAACACTGGGGTACAGTACTGGTGGGGACAGGTCTGTCACTGTATAACACTGGTGTACAGTACTGGTGGGGACAGGTCTGTCCCTGTATAACAGTGGGGTACAGTACTGGTGGGGACAGGTCCGTCACTGTATAACACTGGGGTACAGTACTGGTGGGGACACATCTGTTCCTGTATAACACTGGGGTACAGTGCCGGACAGGTCTGTTGCTGTTTAACACTGGGGTACAAAACTGGTGGGGACAGGTCTGTCACTGTGTAACACTGGGGTACAGTATTGGTGGGGACAGGTCTGTTGGTGTATAACACTGGGGTACAGTACTGATGGGGACAGGTCTGTCACTGTATAACACTGGGGTACAGTACTGGTGGTGACAGGTCTGTCCTTGTATAACACTGGGGTACAATCCTGGTGAAGACTCGTCTGTCACTGTATAACACTGGGGTACAGTATTGGTGGGGACAGGTCTGTCACTGTATAACAGTGGGATAAGGTACTGGTGGGGAATGTTCTATTGCTATATAACACTGGGAAGCAGTACTCGTGGGAACAGGTCAGTCACTGTATAACACTGGGGTACAGTACAGGTGGGGACAGGTATGTCCCTGTATAACACTGGGGTACAGTACTGGTGGGGACACGTCTGTCACTGTATAACACTGGGGTATCATACTCGTGGGGACAGGTCTGTCACTGCTTTACACTCGGGTACAGTATTGGTGGGGACATGTCAGTCACTGTATAACACTGGGGTACAGTACTGATGGGGACATGTCAGTCACTGTATAACACTGGGGTACATTACGGGTGGGGATAGGTCTGTCACTATATAACTCTGGGGTACAGTACTGATGGGGACGGTCAGTCATTGTATAACACTGTGGTACAGTACTGGTGGGGACAGGTCTGTTGGTGTATAACACTGGGGTACAGTACTGGTGGGGACATGTCTGTCACTGTATAACACTGTGGTGCAGTACTGTTGGGGACAGGTCTGTTGCTGTATAACACTGTGGTGCAGTACTGGTGCGGACAGGTCTGGCACTGTATAACACCGGGGTGCAGTATTGGTGGGAACTGTTCTATTGCTATATAACTCTGGGATACAGTACTAGTGGGGACAGGTCAGTCACTGTATAACACGGGGGTACAGTACTGGTGGGGACAGGTCTGTCACTCTATCACACTGGGGTACAGTACTGGTGGGGACAGGTCTGTTGCTGTATAACACTGGGTTACAATACTGCTGGGAAAAAGTCTGTCACTGTATAACACTGGTGTACAGTACTGATGGAAGCAGGTCAGTCCCTGTATGACACTGGGGTACAGTAATGGTGGGGACAGGTCTGTCATTGTATAACACTGGGGTTCAGTACAGGCGGGGACAGGTCTGTTGCTATATAACACTGGGAAACTGTACTAGTGGGGACAGATCAGTCACTGTATAACACGGGTGTACAGTGTTTGTGGGGACAGGTTCGTCACTGTTTAATACTGGGGTACAGTACTGGTGGGGACAGGTCTGTCACTGTTTTACACTGGGGGACAGTACTGGTGGGGACATGTCGGTCCCTGTATAACACTGGGGTGCAGTACTGGTGGGGACAGGTCTGTCCCTGTACAACACTGGCGTTCAGTACTTGAGGGGACAGGTCTGTCACAGTATCACACTGGGGTCAGTATTGGTGGGGACAGGTCAGTCTCTGTATAACATTGCAATACAGCACTAACAGGGACATGCCTGTCACTGTATAACCCTGGGGTGACGTACTGGTTGGGGCAGATCTATCTCTGTGTAACACTGGGGTACAATACTGATGGGGACAGGTCTATTGCTGTATAACACTGGGGTACAGTACTGATGGGGACAGGTCTGTTGCTGTATAACACTGAGGTACAGTACTGGGGGGGACAGGTCTGGCACTGTATAACAGTGGGAGCCAGTACTGGTGGGGACAGGTCTGTCACTGTATAACACTGGGGTACAGTACTGGCGGGGACAGGTCTGTTGCTGTATAACACTGGGATACAATACTGCTGGGAAAATGTCTGTCACTGTTTAACACTGGGGTACAGTACTGATGGGGACAAGACAGTCACTGTATAACACTGGGGTACAGTACTGGTGGGGACAGGTCTGTCACTGTATAACACTGGGGTACAGTATTGATGGGGACACGTCTGTTGCTGTATAACACTGGGATCCAATACTGGTGGGGACAGGTCTGTCACTGTATAACACTGGGGTACAGTACTGATGGAGGCAGGTCTGTCACTGTGTAACAGTGGGGTATAGTATTGGTGGGGACATACCTGTCACTGTATAACACTGGTGTACAGTATTAGTGGGGACAGGATAGTCACTGTTTAATACTGGGTACAGTACTGGTGGGGACAGGTGTGTTGCTTTATAACACTGGGGTACAGTACTGTTGGGGACAGGTCTGTCACTGTATAACATTGGGGAACAGTACTGGTGGGGACAGGTCAGTAAATGTATAACACTGGGATACAGTACTGGTGGGGACAGGTCTGTTGCTGTATAACACTGGGGTACAGTACTGATGGGGACAGGTCTGTCACTGTATAACACTGGGTTACAGTACTGGTGGGGACAGGTCAGTAAATGTATAACACTGGGATACAGTACTGGTGGGGACAGGTCTGTTGCTGTATAACACTGGGGTACAGTACTGATCGGGACAGATCTGTCACTGTATAACACTGGGGTACAGTACTGGTGGGGACAGGTCTGTCACTGTGTAATACTGGGGTACAGTACTGGTGGGGACCGGTCTGTCCCTGTATAACACTGGGGTACAGTACTGATGGGGACAGGTCTGTCACTGTATAACACTGGGGTAGGAGTAGTGGTGGGGACAGGTCTGTTGGTGGAAAACACTGGGGTACAGTACTGATGGGGACAGATCTGTCACTGTATAACACTCGGGTACAGTAGTGGTGGGGACAGGTCTGTCACTGTATAACACTGGGGTACAGTACTGATGGGGACAGATCTGTCACTGTATATACAGTACTGATGGGGACAGATCTGTCACTGTATAACACTGGGGTACAGTACTGGTGTCGACAGGTCAGTCACTGTATAACACTGGCGTACAGTACTGGTAGGGACAGGTCTGTCACTGTATAACACTGGCGTACAGTACTGGTAGGGACAGGTCTGCCACTGTATAACACTGGGGTACAGTACTGATGGGGACAGGTCTGTCACTGTATAACACTGGGGTACAGTACTGGTGGGGACAGGTCTGTCACTGTATAACACTGGGGTACAGTACTGGTGAAGACAGGTCTGTCACTGTATAACACTGGGGTACAGTACTGGTGAAGACTGGTCTGTCACTGTATAACACTGGGTTACAGTACTGGTGGGGACACGTCTGTTGCTGTATAACACTGGGGTACAGTACTGGTGGGGACAGGTCTGTCACTGTATAATACTGGTGTACAATACTGGCAAAGACTGGTCTGTCACTGTATAACACTGGGGTACAGTACTGGTGGGGACAGGTCTGTTGGTGGAAAACACTAGGGTACAGTACTGATGGGGACAGGTCTGTCACTGTATAACACTGGGTTACAGTACTGGTGGGGACATGTCGGTTGCTGTATAACACTAGGGTACAATACTGGTAAAGACTGGTCTGTTACTGTATAACACTGGGGTACAGTACTGGTGGCGACAGGTCTGTCACTGTATAACACTGGGGTACAGTACTGATGGGGACAGGTCAGTAAATGTATAACACTGGGATACAGTACTGGTGGGGACAGGTCTGTCACTGTATAACACTTGTGTACAGTACTGGTGGGGACAGGTCTGTCACTGTATAACACTGGTGTACAGTACTGGTGGGGACAGGTCTGTCACTGAATAACACTGGGGTACAGTACTGATGGGGACAGGTCTGTCACTGTATAACAGTGGGATCCAGTACTGGTGGGGACTGTTCTATTGCTATATAACACTGGGAAACAGTACTAGTATTGGTGGGGACATACCTGTCACTGTATAACACTGGTGTACAGTATTGGTGGGGACAGGATAGTCACTGTTTAATACAGGGGTACACTACTGGTGGGGACAGGTGTGTTGCTTTATAACACTGGGGTACAGTACTGTTGGGGACAGGTCTGTCACTGTATAACATTGGGGTACAGTACTGGTGGGGACAGGTCTGTCCCTGTATAACACTGGGGAACAGTACTGGTGGGGACAGATCTGTCTGTGTATAACACTGGTGTACAGTACTGGTGGGGACAGGTCAGTCACTGTATAACCCTGGGGTACAGTATTGGTGGACACAGGTCAGTAAATGTATAACACTGGGATACAGTACTGGTGGGGACAGGTCTGTGTGTGTATAACACTAGGGTACAGTACTGATGGGGACAGGTCTGTCACTGTATAACACTGGGGCACAGTACTGATGGGGACAGGTCTGTCACTGTATAACACTGGGGCACAGTACTGGTGGGGACAAGTCTGTTGGTGGAAAACACTAGGGTACAGTACTGATGGGGACAGGTCTGTCACTGTATAACACTGGGGTACAATACTGGTGGGGACACGTCTGTTGCTGTATAACACTGGGGTACAGTACTGATGGGGACGGGTCTGTCACTGAATAACATTGGGATGCAGTACTGGTGGGGAATGTTCTATTGCTATATAACACTTGGATACAGTACTAGTGGGGACAGGTCAGTCACTGTATAACACTGGGGTACAGTACTGGTGGGGACAGGTCTGTCACTGTATAACACTGGGGTACAGTACTGGTGGGGACAGGTCTGTAACTGTATAACACTGGGGTACAGTCTTTGTGGGGACAGGTTAGTCTCTGTTTAATACTGTGGTACAGTACTGGTGGGGACAGGTCTGTCACTGTATAACACTGGGGTACAGTACTGGTGGGGTCAGGTCGGTCCCTGTATAACACTGAGGTACAGTACTGGGGGGGACAGGTCTGTCCCTGTATAATACTGGGGTACAGTACTGGTGGGGACTGGTCTGTCCCTGTACAACACTGGAGTTCAGTACTTGTGGGCACAGGTCTGTCACAGTATCACAGTGTATAACACTAGGGTACAGTACTGATGG
>NW_025204261.1:0-9227 GCF_004010195.1 Chiloscyllium plagiosum
CCCACATGGAATATTGATGGTTCTCTATCCGATAACAAGACCTATGGGTGCGGTAGGAGACTAGGAGATGGAGGAGTTCAGGCCCTAAAAACATCGTAGTGGATATGGAATACGCAGGGCTACGGAATTCCCACAGTGAAATGAAGTGTTCTTCCTCAAACATGTGCTGAGCTTTGCTGGAACACTACAGTAAGCCTGAGACAGAGATGTTAGCCAAGGAACAGTGTGAGCTGTTCAAGGGGTAGCGGAGTGTAAGCTCCAGGTCTGCCTTGAAGACAGAATTTGGATGTTCTGCAAAGCGGTCCCCTAGTCCACACTTCATTTCCCAAGGTCGAGGAGACCATCGAGCAAGCAGTGAATACATTCCACGGGATTGTGCGAAGGGCAGGGAAAGTGTTATTGCATCTGAAACGTGCGTTTTGGCCCTTGGATACCGAGGAGGGAGATTATAAATAGACAGGTGAGGAGAAACAAGTAGCAAAAAGGAAGGACAACTCAAGAGATATTAATAAAGACATTGTAAATCATGAGGGTAACAAAGCTATCATAAAGACACTTTACCTAAATGTTGGCAGCATATGCAACAAGGTTAGAGAATTACTAGCACAAATCATCACAAATGAATATGTTTTAGGAGCCATACAGAGACATGTTACAGGATGGTCATAACTGGGAGGTAAATATCTCAGGGTATCTGATTATTCGGAATGACAGACAGGAACGTAAAAAATGTGTTGTCACTCTGACATTTAAGGACGATATCAGGGCGGTGTTGCAAAGTGTTAAGGGCACAATGGAAAATGAGTATGAATCCATCGGGGTGGAAATTAGACTTTCTAAGAAAAAAAGTCACTGCTCAGCCTAGTCTCTTGGCCACCAAATAATAACATTACCCTGCGGCGGGCAATAAACAAAGAAATAACTACTGGCTGTCAAAATGGGCCAGCTCTTATGGGGGATTTCGATTGACATTTTGTTTGGTAGAACCAGGTCGGTCAGGGTAGCCTTGAGGAGGAGTTCATTGAGTGTATCCGTGATAGTTTTCTTAAATAGTATGTAATGGAAGCGACGTGGATAAACCTCTCCTTGATCTGGCCTTGTGTTATGAGGCAGGAATGACCTCATCGTTAGGGATCCTCTTGGAAGGAGTGATCACAGTATGGTTAGATTTTGAATACAGATGGGGGGTATGAAGTTAAAATCCAAAAGCGGGGCTCTGTGCATGTACAGCGGCGACAACAACATAATGAAGAGGACCTGGTTAAGGAGACTGAAACAAAAACAAAATGGTGGTACAGCTGATGAGCAGTGGAGGACTTCCAAAGAAATGTTTCAATGTGCTCAGCAAAAGTATTTTCCAGTTTAAAGGAAAGACTATCAGAATAGGGCTAATCTGCCTGGAAGTCTCAGGAAATATGGGAGGCGATCACGTTGAAAGATGAGGCATACAAAGAGGTCAAAAGCAGCACGAAAGATTGGGACAGCGTTAAAGGTCAAAAGTAAGCCACAAAAAGAGCGATAAAGAAACGTAGGAAAGAACAGGAGAGAAAAGATGTAATACGGAATTTAAAGATAGATAGCAGAAGGTTCAATGAAAACTTCAAATGAAAAAGAGTGGCTAAAGTAAATGTTGGTCCTTCAGAGGATGAGAAGGGGCATTTAGTTATTGCATATGATGAAATGGCTGAGGCACTGAACAGGTATTTTGCATCGGTCTTCACAGTGGATGGCATTAATAACATGCCAGTGATTGATAAAGAGATGGAGTCGGTGAGGATCTGGAAACAAACATTATTACGGAACGCTAGTGTTGGGCAAGCTCATGGAGCTAAGTATGGACAAGTCTCCTGTCGTGGTGTAATGCATCCCAGGGTTTTAAAAGAGACAGCGGGGGATAGAACAGGTGCACTGTCAGTAACCTTCCAAATTTGCTGGACTCTGGGGCAGTTCCAGCAGATTGGAATACAGTGGCGTCGCTGTTTAAAAGGAAAGTAGACAAAAGATGCGGAAGTATAGATCAATTAGCGTAATATCTGTAGTGGGGAAAATGCTTGAGTCTCTTATCAAGGAAGAAAGAGCAAGGCATTGCTGGTTCCTCAAGTGAATACCTTCCCATACATGGAACAGCTGAATGACTTCTCCCCCATGTGAACAGGGTGATGTTAAGTAAAGACCATTGAATTTAAGACCTTTACAGATCTTAAAGTTTTTTATCCCCACAGTCAGGGGTCTGGGAAATTGAAATTCTTCTCACAATCCAGACATTTCCATGGTGTTCATCTCCTCACATATCTCCAAGTTGGATGATCTGGTTAATCCTTTCCCATAAACGCAACATATTTATGGCTTTCCTGTCTGTGAATGTTTTTAGATTGTTAACTGGGTAATGTTAAATAATTTCTGCAGTCAATTCACTGGAACACTCACACTCGTGTGTGTGTTTGTGTGTGTGTGTGTGTGTGTGTGTCTGTCTGTGTTGGTGCTTTACCACACACAATGTTGTTTGAAACCTTTGCTCACTGACATACCAGATAAACATGTTCCCTTTATGTCCAAATGAATTTAGTGACTCTGTTGGATCTTTATATCATGTTTGATTTGTCTCACTGATCTTCAGTTCTTTCAAACTGTTTCTCTGTGAAATGAATTTCAAATATTATCGCGGTCCATATAGTGTAAACTCTCAGATCAAACAAATCCAATTTCAGAAAGACATCCTTTCTCTATTCCACACCTCCTCCCAAACAAATGGTCCAATCATCCCGAAAGATGCAAAAAGCACCATCAAATGCAAAAAGGAACCTGAGACATTGTGCATCCTGAGGTGCAAACCTATTGTAAAATGTACTTCGCCAACTGGTGGATAGCACAACCCCCTACACAGAACGATGTTACACAAGAGATGATAACCTTTGCTACTAGTGGACATCAATGGTGATGAAAGGCAATGGTGAAGGTTGTTGACCATCATAAGTCCCAGATGTTGGCAAGCTCAGATTACTTACAGTGTGGAAACTGGCCCTTCGGCCCAACAAGTCCACACTGACCCGCCGAAACGCAATCCATTCCCCTACACTTAACACTACGGATAATTTAGCTTGGCCAATTCACCTATAGTGCACATTTTTAGATTGTGGGAGGAAACAGGAGCACCCAGAAGAAACCCACGCAGACACTGGGAGAATGTGCAAACTCCACACAGAGAGACACCTGAGGCGGGAATTGAACCTGGGTCTCTGGCACTGTGAGGTAGCAGTGCTCGCCACCGCGCCGCTTCTTGTGGAGAGGATTCCGTATTACACCTGACTTGCATGTTGTAAGGTGAGGAGTCAGGAGGTGAGTTGAGCGCTGCAAGACTTTTTCCAACTGTCCTGATCCTGCATCAGTCCTGGTCAGTCCTGGTCAGTTTCTCATCAATATTACACCCCGGAATGCTGCTCATGGAGGATTCAACAATGATATTGCTGTTGAATGTCAACAAGGGATAATCAGATTTTCTCTTGTTGAAGATGGTCTTTGCCAGGCACGAATGTGATACAGCTGTTACTTGCCACTTGAGCCGAATTTAGATGCTGTCCAGGTCTTGCTACATGTGGGTATGCGATTTTTGAGAACATTTTTAGCTTAGTTTGAGGTTCCGGTTGTAAGATTGTTCTCAATGCGAACAAGCCTACCAGCTCAGAAAGCAAACTTACAACATGAACCTATGGATATGCGCTACATCATTATCTGAGCAGTTGAACATGATGCTGAATATTGTCCAATCGTCAACCAACCTCCTTACCTCTGAAGGGAAAGTGATTGGTAAAGCAGCTGAAGATTGTTGGGCCAAAGACTCGACCCTGAGGAACTCCCCTTTAACCTAGAATGCCTGGATTCTCAAGCCCCCACCTGTTTCACAAGTGGGACATGACCCGTCTGAAGAGGTTGGTTAAAAATGTCACCTACCGAAAAATCCAGAGATTCAGGTCGACTGCTGTTTGTTTCAAAGATCATCTGAGGGTGCAGCTGTTATAGAGCTATCGCAGAGGACACTGCAGCACCAGGGTAATGGGTTCTGAAGAAGATGCACACAAGACTGGAATTGATTACACTGTTTTTCCATCCATATCTCCTGCTGACCTCCTCTGGCACTTTCTGATTTACTCTCAGATTTTCAGCATCTGCATGAGTCATCCTCAGGCCCCGCCCTGCACTGTGGCGACACAGGCCCGTCTGCGCATGCGTCCAGATTCCCGGCCAGATAGCGGCTGTTCACCTTGGAAACGCGATACATTTAACCGCAACTTATTTTTCAAGGTGCTTGCTTCTCGCTGAAAGGGTTTATAAACCCTCTACAGCTCCTGCAGCCTGACCATGTGGAAAAGCGCATCTCTTCCCATTTCCCACGGAAATAAAGTCGGTACTGCCAATGTGCTGCACTCGCCTGTCGTGAATATAGAGGGCATTCACTACTGCGGGCCATCCTGGGTAGTTACACCAGCCATTGAATTCAGTTATGACAGAAGTTTGATTTCCGTTCATGAATTTTTTTTCCCCTGTATTCCAACCTTTTGTTTTCCAAATAATCTATGGAAGAACAAAATTGGCGGTTAGAAAACCATCTTAAAATGGGATGTATCTATCAAATCTCTAAAATCGTCTCTACAACATAACCTTGTCATTGAAGTACGAGAACTTTCGAATCATTTTGGAAATTCCTGTCCTGAATCGATGGTGGTAGATTTTCGAAGCTCCTTTTACAGGTGGTTGTTTAGCACTCAAACCAAGAGATATGTTTGTTTATTCTGAATGTCTCTCAACACGTGTCCTTTGTCTTCTCATTTTGCAGAGAAGTGGAAGTAATGAAAATTGAAGTGTTTCTCTGATTCCAGTTCTGTGCAATCTTCTCAGCTACAAGGTCCAGCCGGAGAATTTACATTGAAGGACAATGAAGTTGGTTCAGAGGTGAATATTATTGAGCATTCATCTCTAATCCAATACTGAACTTGCTTTGCAGTGGTTCATTGGTCAGGCCCTGGTGTGATCCCTTTGCTGTGAATCTGAATCCACGTCCATCCATTGCTCTGTTTCATCCCAGTCCTCCATGACAATCTCTTTAACATTGTCCAACCTGCGCCACCTTTAATAATGTGGATTTTAATCTGATGTGATAGTTTATTGTTATTCCTTCCAGTCATGTTCAAATGAGGGTTTTATCACTGCATTTCCCTAAGCTATGTGCTGTTTATTCCACACGTATATGTGGCCTCCCTCACAAACATCACTCAGACTTTGCTATGCTCCTGCTTGCTTTTATACTTTATGCTCCCTCTTACACACTGTATTCCCTTCCCTGTTCTTCCCACCCGAATTCCCCTGCCCTGTTCTTACCAATCCACCTCCCACACAACCCATTTCTTTCTCTTTCATCCCTGAGAGGCCCAAGTCCTTTCTCGGTCGAGATCCTTCCTTGTTGCATATCTTTAAAAAAGTTACATAGAACATGGAACAATGCAGAACAGGAACGGGCCCACGATGTTGTGTTGAACATGCCGCCCAAAATCCTTTTTGCAGTCAGCCTGAAACCAAACAGTGTTAGCCTGACAGTAAGTCGGGAACATACTGGACTGTATAATAAAGGATATGACAATAAATGATAACTGGATGCTTAAAAGCAATGGGAGAAACATGGTTTCATACAAGCAGAATATTTTTAAATCTGTTGGATTATATATTTTGGTGTGAGCATAAGTGGCAGAATGGATAAGGGTTTAGGAGGCTATTGGTGGTGGGAGATATTTGAAATTTCAGAGGCATTTTGACAAGTTTCAACAAGGGCTAAAGTATAGCGAGGGAGAGAATAGAGCCTCTGAAACGTCAATGAGGCCGCCTATGTGGAATCAGAGTTGATGGGGGAGATCAGAAAAAAGAAAGTGTTAGGATTTACTGTGGTGAATCCAGGAGAAAACAGCACAAGGATCGCCTCACCCACCTCCTTCCCACGGCCACCTTCTGCCCTAAGTGTAACAGAGTCTGTGGAAGGCCACATCGGTCTGGACAGCCACCGAAAAACTCCCCTTGAGAGTGGGACAGAGTCAGCCTCATCTGTGACCCATCACCAATGCGATGATGAGAGAGGATAGTTCAATCCCCTCTCAATTATCCCAATGCCTTTGTTGCAAATTCAAATAATTCCCTGTTAATCCAGTGTCTCACAATGTAATGCTGTAAAGGAGCCTTAACACTGCCCTTCACTTCTGTGTTCTGAAACTTATTGCGCAGAATTTGGTCTACGACTGATTGATAATCTAAGGCCACATATTTTCTTCATCTCCCAATTTTATCCCTAACGATGCGAGATACCCATCCTGATTCCCATTCTGCTTGACTTTCCACAATGTTATGTAGCTGTGAATATTAATGCCCCACCTTCTTGTTCATCCTGTGGCCATGTCTACCTAATTAGATAGAAATCACAAGTCATACGTGCATATCCTTTATTGCACAAATTTCGTGCATTCAAATTTAGAAACAGTAATTCACTTTTTATCACAATTTCCTGCCACAAACATATTTGCTGATGTACAATTTCAGTTAAGCTCACTTCCTTCCTCTTTCTTTCTGTTTCTCCTCAGCCACGTCCCCATTTTTCAATATTTTAACCTTTCCCTATGGAATTGGGATTTCCTTTCATCTGACCCCTGTCCCTCCTCATGTGTGTCAGTTTAAAGCACTCTGCATAATCCTGATTGACAGGGCACTAGCTCCACCACTGTACCATCCAAATAAAATAGCTGACTTCTCCCTGAGAACGGGTAGCAGTTCCCACTGCACCATTGTTTGATTCTGAAAACCTGCTGCACTCTGGTGATATCACTCAGTATCTCTCCATGTGGCATCCCTCACTGTGTGGGTCTAATTGCTGACTCTTGTCAGCACCTCTCACTCTTGCAGCTGGTCTGAGATTCTAAGCCAACAGAATTCTCCACACCAGAGAGATGCAGAAGCACAGGCCAGGGATTGAGACTGGGATTTTCCAGGTCTCTGTTGGAGTTAGTGCTACTCGACATGAGTCATCCTCTCTCCCTCACTCTAATATCCCATTCTGTCTGTTTCTCTGTCTCCTGAAGGTAATCAGGATGTTCCTGACTTAGGCGAATTCCTAATTCTCGTCCAATACCACATTGAAGACAATTGATCAGCCAGAGAGAAATGGAGAGTGAGATCTGGAGCCTTCAGTAAATCCTGCAGCCGGTAGGATCACTCACAGTAAACAGCACAGGGAGGAGTTAGTAGCCTTCTCTATTCAGAACCGGAAGACAGGACATAGACACAGCGCTGGGCAAGGAACATCAACACTCTAGGCTTCATTCCCACCATCTTTTGAGAGTCCTGCTCTCACCTCTGCTGTACTGGTCCTCACTGAGACAGCACAGAGGATCTCAGGCATCAATCCTGGCCCATGCTTTATTAGTGCTCTCTGAAATATCCGCCAGTCCCAATAATGCTTCCTTTGTTTGGAATCTCCTCGAATCCATATAAAGCTCTCTGTCTCTGTCAGTTTCTCCAATCCCTAACACCCTAATCCCTAATTTTTTTTCAGTAGATACTAAATTCCTTCATCACTCTAAACCCTGACAGAGTTGTCTATCCCTGTAAGCTCCTCCTACCAACACCACCCTCCATGTCAATGTGTTTGTCTTTAACCTCTTCGTCTGTCTGTGTAAAATTCTCCTGCTCCTACAATCCTTCCTTACCCGTGAAAAAATTGTAATCTCTTTATCCTTCTCCAATTCGTCGATCTTAATCTATTTAAACTTCACCCTCAACCCTGCCACCCCACCAACCCTCCCGACCAACGGAACCTCTTTCAGTTTGTGCAACCATCCCAATCTGTGTAACTGTCTCCAAACTAGAAACCTGGCATTGTCCATTGTTTTCCAATCTAGAGCCTAGAAGCCCTCTTACATCTTTAAGTGTCTTCAGTCACTACAACCTTCCATATCTCTGTTAGCATATACAATACTCTTCTCCCTAAAACTCCCAGACAACTATAGACCAGTGAACCTGACGTCAGTGGTGGGCAAGTTGTTGGAGGGAATTCTGAGGGACAGGTTGTACATGTATTTGGAAAGGCAAGGAATGATTCGGGATCGGCAACATGGCTTTGTGCGTGGGAAATAATGTCTCACAAACTTTATTGAGTTTTTTGAGTAAGTAACAGAAAGGATTGATGCGGGCAGAGCAGTAGATGTGATCGATATCGATTTCAGTAAGGCGTTTGACAAGGTTCCCATGGTAGATTGATGAACAAGGTTAGATCGCATGGAATACAGGGAGAACTAGCCACTGGATGCAGAGCTGGCTCAAAGGAAGAAGGCAGAGGGTGGAGGTGGAGGCTAGTTTTTCAGTCTGGAGGCCTATGACCAGTAAAGTGCCACAAGGATCGGTGCTGGGTCCTCTAGTTTTTGTCATTTAAATGAATTAATTGGATGCAAGCATCAGAGGTACAGTTAGTAAGTTTGTAGTTGATACTAAAATTGGAGGTGTAGTGGACAATGAAGAAGGTTACCTCAGATTACAACAAGTTCTTGACCATATGGGCCAATGGGCAGATAAGTGGCTGATGTAGTTGAATTAAGATAAATGAGAGATGCTGCATTTTTGGAAAGCAAATCGTGGCAGGACTGATACACTTAATGGTAATGTCCCAGAAAGTATTGCTGAACAAAGAGACCTTGGAGTGCAGGTTCATTGCTCCTTGTAAGTGGAGTTGCAGGTAGATAGGATAGTGAAGAAGGTGTTTGGTATGCTTTCGTTTATTGGTCGGCGTATTGAGTAAAGGATTCTGAATTAGTGGGCGGCACGGTGGCACACTGGGCGGCACGGTGGCACAGTGGATAGCACTACTGCCTCACAGCGCTAGAGACCCGGGTTCAATTCCCGCCTCAGGCGACTGACTGTGTGGAGTTTGCACGTTCTCCCCGTGACTGCGTGGGTTTCCTCCGGGTGCTCCTGTTTCCTCCCACAGTACAAAGCTGTGCAGGTTAGGTGAATTGGCCATGCAAAATTGCCCGTAGTGTGAGGTATGGAGTAAATGTAGGGGTATGGGTAGGTTGCGCTTAGGCCGGGCGGTGTGGACTTGTTGGGCTGAAGGGTCTGTTTCCACACTGTAAAGTAATCTAATGTAATATAATTTAGTGGTGCTGGATAACACAGCAGTTCAGGCAGCATCCGATGACAGG
>NW_025204262.1:0-3306 GCF_004010195.1 Chiloscyllium plagiosum
GCTGCCTTTCTGATCCACTGCAGTCTGTTGGCTGTAACTGGTCAGTGCTTATGACCGTGTGGTTTAATTTCTTTGAGACTTTGTAGTGAGTGATACAGCTAAGTGGCTGCCTTATCCACTTCAAAGGGCAATTGAGAGTTAAATGCATTGCTGGAGTCACATGTCAGCCCGACCAGCTGAAGGTGGTAATTTTCATTCCCTGAAGGACATTAGAGTGCTTGGTAGGATTTTCTGACAATTGACAATGGTTTCATAGATTCATTTGATTTTATTGAATTCAAGTTTCACCATTTGCCGTGGTGGTATTCGATTCTGGGATGGGGATCAGCACATGGGCTCCTGGATTAATAATACCACAGAGAGGTCACCTTCCCTTCATCTCCAACCATCGCCGTTGGCAATAGTAATGTTGATGTTGGTGTGGCTATGATTGAAACACAGCTCTTCGCGAGGCTAAGGAATGATTTTGCAAAGCATACCTTCCTTCTTAATTTTGTCTTTATTAGAAGATTAGAGGATCGGAAGAGCCCTTGGCGAAAGTGAGCGGGGTGTCTTTGATCATGAGTCACTAACAGAATTCATACCAGGGAGCAATTATTCAACATATTAAATTGCATACTATCTTTCATTGAAACCTGATTCAAGTATAAGAGAGAAGGCACTTTCCTGCTGTTGTAGAGTGTCGTTCGGAAAGTAATTGGGGCACTATGTATAGATTATTTCTCCTTTATAAGGAATGATCACCTTGCCACATAGAGGCAGTGTAAAGGAGTTTCACTGGACTAATTCGTGTGGTGATGGTATCACTAAAAGACTGTGAAAGAAATAATCTGTATCACTACAAAAAAAATGATTGTATTAAAACTTGAGGGTTATGGATCAACAATCATTATTTTCAAAACGGAACATTGCCAGCGCTAAATAAACCACGTGTTTATCTGCGATACATGCTTTCACAATTGGGCAAATATATAGAAAGGAAACGATTAGAAGGATAGAGGAAAAGTGTTGGGAAACGCGGTCAGCATGGATGGACATTTTGGTCAGCATGGACCAGTTTGGGCTGAACGGCCTGTCTCTGTTCTGTCGGACTCTATGATACTATACTTACCTGAGTGGGGCCTCATGTTCGTGATGTCGGAGCTCCAGGTTCTGAATGAACTCTCACTGCCTCAATGTGCAGCTGGTATGTGACCCTGTACTGAATGTCATGTTGTTAACAAATCTGTAAGTAGCCACACTGATAGAATTTGTCATTAACACTAGCTTCTGACCTCCATACAGAACACTAGCCTGTCATCTCGGCGATGAGAGATGCCTCCTTGAGACTTGGCACAAACCATCCGCTGTCCGTCCTCCCTGTCAGCAAAATACGGTATCGTTAATCTAACACGTGTGTACCATGAGCAATGGAGCCGGGGGAGCAACATGGAGCAGTCTATTTGTGCAGTCTATGCTTCATTGATTTGTCATGTTGGAGCATCAATGACATCCTTCTTTGTGTTATAGTCTGGAGGGGCTGTATGGCCTCTTCATGCATTAGTGTTTCAAGTGGCGGAATGTCCTCCTCCCGGTCCCAGGGAAAAGGTTCATGGACATTATTGGGCGACCCTTCGTTCTCGCTTAAAGTGTGATGTATTGACTAGACTCCTAATCTTCCTTGGTAATAGTAGACAGGCAGGGAGCTGGAAGACCACAGCAAACTACACAACATTTAGTTCTCCAATTTCAGCTAACCTTTCGTCTAATCCACCAACTCCCTTCCCCGCCTCTCCCACTCCCTTCCATTCCACTGATCAACCCTTCTTAAAGCTACCACACAGATTCAGTCCTCCCATTGTCCAACCCAGTGGTACCCCTTTACCTGTGTCCACATATCCCCAGCTCACCACCCTGCCTCCTCCTCTCTCGCCCTGCCCCTTTACCTTTAGCTCCCTTAATGCACCTGCAGTCCTGAAGAAGAGTTACACCCAAGGCGTGGTCTTATCCACCTGATGATTCTGCCTGTCTGGTTGTAATCTTCAGCTGGCTGCATGTCTACTTTGGATTCCAAAGTGTGCAGATCTTTTATTTTCAAAATCTCCTCCTGTACAGTCGGCGCAGAAAGTGAATGGGCTCTGTTTCTTCCTACCAATAGTTCTGATGGGTTGAACGGCTTTCTCACATTCCTGTAAAACCAGTTTGAGATGCTGCATGGGCTTCATTTTTAACCATGTAAATGCGTAGGGTCTGATCGCACTATTACATGAATGTTGCCGACACTTTAACTGCACAAGTTTGAATGTTGCCTGTTATTGATACGTTAGCATCTGAGGAGATGACACTGAAGAGGTGTCCTGAACATTGTGTGATCTTCAGATCTTCACTGAATATCCCTGCTTCTGATCGTATGATAGAGGGAAAGACACTGATGAATCAGCTGAAGTTGTTTGTGCCGAGAAAGTTTCCCTCAGGATCGCCTACAGAGATATCCAGGGGCTGAGAGGATTGATCTCCACCAGCCACATTGTGTTCTGAATGTCCCAAACTGTGGGGATTTCAGTTTTGTTCAGGTTCCTTGACACCTTGCTCAGTCAAATCCTGCCGTGATGTCAGGGCCAATCACTCTCATGCTGCGTTCGTATCTTTTGTTTATGTCAATAAGCCAACGTATTTGCCTGGGGATTGTTTCCTTCTCTCAGAGGGTAGTGACTGTTGGGGGCTGTCTATTCCAGACAGCTACATCATTAAAACGTTTTGGGGTGCGGAGTGCGGTTAATGGATTTTGCCCCATCAGGGAGTTGAGGGCTACAAAGAATTGGGCATGAAAGAGAAATTCTGGCCAAGAACATATCAGCCACGACCTTCATGAATTGAAGGGCAGGCCTGAGGGGCTATGTAGCCTGGTGTTATTGCAGTATACCCCAGCCGCTTTGTGACCTCTTCCATTTCCTGTGTTACTGACTTGAATTAGCTGAATAGATTGATTCTGTTGCTGCATGACCTAAATTGCGTCATTTTTTTCGACTTGAGGGATTGATTAGTCTCCTCGTTTTACTGTGTATCAGGGTCTATGGGCTGAAAAGGTTCATCTTGTTCTGGTGTAAATCCATATATTACAGATCTTCCACCTTTGCAGAAATTGAGCACTGCAGATGCTGAAGGTCACAGTCGAAAGGTGTGACACTGGAAAAGCACGGCAGGCCAGGCAGCATCCGAGAGGCAAGAGAATCGATGTTTTGGATATTCCTGATGATGGGCTAATGCCCTAAACGTCGATTCTCCTTCCCCTCCGATGTTGCCTGACCTGCTGTGCTTTTCCAGCAC
>NW_025204262.1:5189-7202 GCF_004010195.1 Chiloscyllium plagiosum
CACATACGTATCCACGTTCTGACTTCAGCAGCCTAACCGGTCAGCTCTTTTGTATTGAAATAAATGTAATTTAATCTAGCAGGCATTCCTTGCTCCCTATCGTGTTCTAGCCTGAATTGTCTCCCCAGCTTAGTGTTTCTGATTACTATATCTCCTTCCACCATTGCACTTGCCTCCCTGAACTTGAGGGTAACTCCCACCCCTCTCCCGACAATTTAGTTTAAACCTTTCCGTGTAGCATGAGCAAAACTGTTGTTGGTACCCCCCCCCCCCCCCCCCCATTGCATGTGCCACCTGTCCCTCTTGAACACGTCGACACTGTCACAGAAATGATCCAAATGATCTAAAAATCTAGCAGTATGCCTGTCATTGCTTTGATCCTAACCTCAACCCACAAAGCGTCATTTGAATACCCTTCCAAGATATCATCCGTCCTTACTGCACTCATTGACTCCATAACTAACAATGCAACACCAACTTCTCTTTTACTCCTCTCCTGTGCTGCCTATAGTTCTTGTACCACAGAATATTGAGTTGTCCGCTCTGACCTCCCTCAAACACATCTATGTGATGGCAAAAATATCCACTTCTCCAGGTCACCCTTTTCACATCAGTCGGTCCGATAACATTCCCACCATTACGGTAAAGGACATCCAGTCTGGAATATAGCACTAGAATACTCTGTACCTCAGAGTTGTTCTGTCATTTACTATTTGTTATCAAGCTGCATTTCCATGAACTAAAACTGTAACTCTGCGACTGAATGAATTATTGTTGAGTTGTAATTTCTTTTTTAATTAATCAAATTCAACGTTCCAGAACTGAACAGTCAGCTCCACATACAATGAATTTCCGCTGATTAATTCCCTGCTCAGTGTGCAGAGGAGTCAGCCCTCAGTAATGGAAAAAGTGAGGACTGCAGATGCCAGAGATCAGAGTTGAAAAGTGTGGTGCTGGTAGGACCATTGTCCCGGTTGAGGCCCTCCCTATGGGTACAGAACCGGGACCTCAACCGGGACCTTGGGTTCATGTCACATTGCAGGTGACCACCATTGCGCTGCACACACCCAGATACTCCTACACACACGCACTCTCACATACACACGGACAAAGCTACACACAGATGTGCACACAGGCACCCACACACACTCTTACAGACAAACACACTCCCACATGCACCCCTTCTCAGACTTAACACACTCTGCACTCACCACACACACACACATACATACATTTTCTCACACTCACAACCCCAAACCCAGACAGACAAACAAATACAGACAGATAAAGACCCACATGCACACATAGATTTTGTGGGGTGAAATTGTACTTGCAGGGTCACAATGTACTTTGCTCCAAAACTGCATAGAATGCCAATCTGGTTTAAACACTCCCCTGTGGCACTAGTAAAACTGGCTGCGAAAATATTGGTTCGCCCTCCAGTGAATGTGCCATCAGTCCCTCCTGAACAGGTCAACTCTGTCACAGAAAAGCTCCCAATAGTCTAAAAATATGAATCCCTCCCACTGCACCAATTCTTTAGTCATATATTTATGTTGATATCCTCCTATTCTTACCTTCACAAGCTCATGACACTGGAAGTAATCTGGAGATTATCACTGTCAAGGTCCTGGTTTTTAACTTTTCTCCTGGTTCTCAGTTAATCATTCTATAGAAACACATTCCTATATCTAACCGTGTCATTTGCACAATCGTGCACAATGACTTCTGGCTGCTCACCTTGAGAACTTTCAGCAGCCACTCAGAAACATCCTGGATCCTGAAACCTGAGAGCCAACACACCATCTGAGTTGCCCGTTTGAGGCCACAGAATCTCCGATCTGTCCCCCCTAACAATCAAATCTCCTATCTCTAAGACCCTGTTTACCTTCATCCTTTCCTGCTGCTCCCCAGATTCAGTGCAACCATCTTGGCTACTGCTGCTTTCCCTTGACCAGTCATTCCCTGACACCTATCGCCCATCTCCCAACATACACAAAACCAGTATCCAGA
>NW_025204262.1:7730-9228 GCF_004010195.1 Chiloscyllium plagiosum
GTGGGCCCCCTGTTCTTCTTAGACAGGCAGATGTTACACAGTGATCTTTCCCATGTGCCTTGGCGGCAGCTGCCCCAACCTTCAGTGCGTCCCTCAACACGTTGTCCTGGACCTTGGAATGTGCCAGTCTCCAACAGTCAGTCGGGGTCAACTCCTTCAGCTGGAAGATCAGCAGGTTTCGGACCACCCAGAGAGTGTCCTTCACTGAGTTGATGATCCTCCAGGCACAGTTGGTGTTCGTCTCGGTGTGCGTCCCGGGGAACAGGCCGTAGAGCACGGAGTCCCGCGTCACGGCGCTGCTTGGGATGGACCTCGACAGACACCACTGCATTCCTCTCCAGACTTCTTCTGCATAGGCACATTCCAGAAGGAGGTGTGCGACAGTCTCGTCCCCCCCCGCAGCCGCTTCGAGGGCAGCGTGCGGTGCGGCTGAGAGTCCGGGCATGCATAAAGGATCTCACAGGCAGAGCCCTTCTCACCACCAGCCAAGCCATGTCTTGGTGCTTGTTGGAAAGTTCTGGCAATGAGGCATTGTGCCAAATGGCTTTGACAGTCTGCTCAGGGAACCGCTCGATAGGATCCGCCCTCGCCTTTTGCCGAAGGGTCTCAAGGACACTACGTGCTGACCACTTCCGGGAAGGATGGAGACACTACAGTGATGTATTGTTTGGACCTTAAGCACTCCTAAGCACCAGGCCCAGGCTTGGATTTGAGGGGGGGGGGGTGCCTTGCTGAGGTCTTCCTCCTAGTAATGGTTACTGCGCTGATGCAAATATTCACCCTGACAGCCCATCCGCGTTGTCGCCGTCCTCTGGTCTTTTTGGTCTACTAGTACTGCATTTATGATCTCCTTGTAACTATTGATTGTATTCGAAACTGTTTCTCACTCCGGAGGGAGAGATGTTGATGTTCCAGTGAATACAGTCTATTAAAAAAGGTTTGCCATTAGACATACGAGCGACAGTATGCCCATCCGCTCTCTGACTCTGCTTTTACTTTCAATTAGGGTACATTTATTCTGATAACATTCCATTCAATTTTCCTGCGTTTTCCCTGTAACCTTTGTTTAAAAATCTGTGCATCTCAGCCTTGAAGATATTTAGTGATCATTCCTCAACAGCCTTCACAATTTTCTGCAATTGTTTCCCTCCCACTGATGTGAGACTTGGTGGTCTTTAATCCCATGGCTTTTAATTGTAGCACTCTGTGTGGAAGTTGAACCTACATTAGATGTTGTCCTGTTCGATTACACCACCTCTGTGGCCCGAGGCAAAACAAAATAAAGCACAAAATTTAAGAGCCTGTAATCTCCTCCCTCATCTTCCACATCAGTCTAAGATACAGTTCATCCAGATCTAGAGATTTGCCTACTTTTTATACTGCATCAACTTTCAATTATCCTTCAGCTTCTGTCCAGGAACTGCTTCTCCAAAGTGAAGACCAATATCCAGGATGTGTTTGATACTCTCAGGCTCAATGCACAGGTTGCCTCCTCGGT
>NW_025204263.1:0-6970 GCF_004010195.1 Chiloscyllium plagiosum
TGGTGTGTGTGTTCAGTGGTGATTCACGATTATAGTCCCAGGAATGAAAAGCCTGACACTTGAGGAACTTTTGACGACTCTGGGTCTATATTCGATTATGTTTAGAAGGATAAGAGGAAATCTAATTGGTACTTAGAGGATCGTGAATATCCTGGATAGAGTGGATGCTGGGAAGGTGTTTCCATTTTTAGTAGAGACTAGAATGCAAAGGCACAGCCTTGGAGAAAGGGGAAGACATTTGAGAGCACTACTAAGAGACACATATTCAGCCACAGAGTGGTGAATATATGGGATTCATTGCGAGATAAGGCTGTGGAAACTAGGTCTTTGATTACATGTAAGACTGAGATATGGAGCAGCGTGGTTTTCAAGGGGATCAAGGTTTATGGGGCGAAAGCATGAGAACTGGGTTTAGAAAGTATCTACCATGATTTAATGGCAGAGCATACTCACTGCGCTGAATGGTTTAATTTCAGCTCCATTGTCTTATGGACTTATGCATCGAATGACCTCCATCTGCAATTTCCCCTCCAAGGAACGTGCCAGCCTGACTTGGAGCATTGACAGCGAAGATCTGATTGAGTGCTGATCTAGACTTAATGGGCCAAATGGTCTATTTCCGCCCTCCATCTTCTATTTTATCATTCGTCTGAAAAAAAGTGATTACTGCAATGACCAGACTTGTGGCCGGTCCCCTGACTCTTCTCTGAACAGGCAGTTGCTAAAGTTCCAGCATCATTTCCCTGCTCTTATATTCCCACCTGCGGTCAAGAACAGAAAGTATCTCTTACCCCGCGAGACCACTTGATCCCTTCTCCAATCACCTTCAAAGATTCGTGAATGCCTACTCCAATTTCTCTTTTATTACTGTAAACCGCTCAGTGTTCACACGTTTATCATTGTTCCTCTCCAAATTCATTATCACCCACTTCACTGGATTGAATTCCTTTCAGCACGTTTTCTTGCCAATTGTTTCCAATCTCCCTGCAGTCTATAGCTTTCTTCCTCATGGTTAACTACATGACTAATTGTTACAAGATTTGAAAACTACTAAATGATGGCCACGACAAATAAGTATGATTATTCACCTATATGAGAAAACAATGGAACTCATAGAATCCATGGTTCATAACCTTGCAGAGGACAGCAGAACTGGAGACTGTAAAAAAGGTGATCTAAGATTCCAGAAGGATTTTAATCCAATGCGTCTTTGGGCTGAAAAATGTCACATAAAGTTCAATCTGGATAAATGGAAAGTATTGCATTTTGCTACATCAAATAAGAGTAGGGCTGATACAATTAATGATCGGGCATTGCATCGTGTAGTGGAACACGGAGGCCAGGAATGCAAGTTCATAATTCTTTTTAGTTTGTTTCAAATATTGACAGAATGGTTAAAAAATTGTCATTTTGCCTTCGTTGCTCAGTCGTTTTAGCGTTGGAGTTGGTATCTAATGTCGAAGTTGAATAGGACTAAAACCAACGAGGTAAATACCAGGACTGCGGACGCTGGAAACCAGAGTCTAGATGAGAGCGGTGCTTGAAAAGCACAGGTCGCGTTGATATAAACCAACTCCACAGTCACTGACACTAAATCTCTTCCTGTCTGACATAAACCAACCCACAGTCACTGACGCCAATCTCCCCCTGTCTGATATAAACCAGACCCAAAGTCACTGGCGCCAATCTCCCCCTGTCTGACATAAACCAGCACCACAGTCACTGACGCCATTCTCCCCCTGTCTTTATAATCCAGCACCAGTCACTGACACCAATCTCCCCCTGTCTGATATACACGAGCCCCTCATACACTGACACCAATCTCTCCGGATTTCAACCAGTCCCCCAGAGAGTGATACCAAACTCCCCAAGTCCAATTTAAACCATTCCCACAAAATCTTTCACCAATCTACTTTTGTCTGATACAATCCAGCCCCAGTCACTGACACCAATCTCAGCCTGTCTGATATAAACCAGCCCACAGTCACTGACGCCAGTCTCCCCCTGTCTGATGTAAACCAGCCCCACAGATACTGACACCAATCTCCCCCTGTCTGATATAATCCAGACCCACAGACACTGACACCAATTTCCCACTATCTGATATAAACCAAACCACAGTCACTGACAACAATCTCGCCTTGTCTGATATTAACCAGTCTCACAGTCACTGACACCAATCTCCCCCTGTCTGATATAAACCAGCCCCACAGTCACTGACGCCAATCTTCCCATGTCTGATATAAACCAGCCCCACAGTCACTGACACCAATCTCTCCCTGTCTGATATAATCCGGCCCACAGATACTGACGCCAATCTCCCCCTATCTGATATATACCAACCCACAGTCACTGACGCCAATCTCCCATTGTCTGATATAAACCAACCCACAGTCACCGACACCAATCTGCCCCTGTCTGATATAAACAATCCCCTCATTCACTGACACCAATCTCTCCTGATAGAAACCAGTCCCCCAGAGATTGATATCAAACTCCCCAAGTCCAATTTAAACCATTCACACAAAATCTTTCACCAGTCTCCTCTTGTCTGACATAAACCAATCTCACAGACACTGACACCAATTTCCCCCTGTCTGATATAATCCAGCCCAACAGTCACTGACACCAATCTCCCCCTGTCTGATATAAACCAGCCCCACAGTCACTGATATCAATCTCCCCCTGTCTGATATGAACCAGCCCTACAGTCACTGACACCAATCTCCCCTTGTCTGATATAAACTAGCCCCACAGTCACTGACACCAATCTCCCCGTCTGATATAATGCAGCCCCACAGTCACTGACGCCAATCTCCCCTTGTCTGATATAAACCAACCCACAGTCACTGACACCAATCTCCCCTTGTCTGATATAAACCAGCCCCACAGTCACTGACATCAATCTCCCCCTGTCTGATATACACGAGCCCGTCATTCACTGACACCAATCTCTCCGGATTTCAACCAGTCCCCCAGAGAGTGATACCAAACTCCCCAAGTCCAATTTAAACCATTCCCACAAAATATTTCACCAATCTCCTTTTGTCAGATATAATCCAGCCCCAGTCACTGACACCAATCTCCCCCTGTCTGATATAAACCAGCCCCACAGTGACTGACACCAATATTCCCTATCTGATTTTAACCAACCCACAGGCACTGACACCAATCTCCCCCGTCTCATATAAACCTACCCACAGTCACTGATGCCAATCTCCCCCTGTCTGATATAAACCAGCCCCACAGTCACTGACGCCAATCTTCCCCTGTCTGATGTAAACCAGTCCCACAGACACTGACACCAATCTTCCCTTGTCTGATATAAACCAGCCCCACAGTCACTAACGCCAGTCTCCCCCTGTCTGATATAAACCAGCCCCACAGATACTGACACCAATCTCCCCTTGTCTGATATAAACCTGACCCTCAGACACTGACACCAATCTCACCCTGTCTGATATAAACCAACCCCCAGTCACTGACACCCATCTCCCTTTGTCTGATATAGTCCAGCCTCACAGTCACTGACACCAATCTCCCCCTGTCTGATATAATCCAGACCCACAGATACTGACACCAATCTCCCCTTGTCTGATATAAACCAGCCCCACAGTCACTGACGCCAATCTCCCCCTGTCTGATATAAACCAGCCCCACAGTCACTGACACCAATCTCCTCGGGTCTGACATAAACTTTGATTCCCATTCTTCCTGGTAGGAAAGTAGGGCCATGTCTGCAATGTTCAAGTCAGTTAGAATTGTCAGCAAGGATTCATCAACACTTTCTTATTGGAGATTTTAATGTTGGGGAATTTTTCAGACATCAAATGTCAGTTCTTTGCCCAGGGAGCAAGTTCCATTTGAAGCAGAAATTAAATATTAGTTGCACACTAATTGCCTGTGAATTTTTTCTGAATTTGACAGACTGATCACAGAGAGCTGGTTTTAAAGGGTCGCGATACCCCGAAGAAAGCTGTCAGCTGCAATGACAAGAATCTTCAACTCTACTCTCGTGATAAGGAAGTAACTTCAGCAGAAACAAATCCCAACTGTAAGAATGTACTTGATTCAATGCAACAGGAGTAATGGAATATTCCAACCTCTGCAGTTACATGTAGACTTGTTCAAAGTTTGTGCGAAGATTTGTAGCTCGGGTGCTCGTTGTTGTGGTTCTGTTTGCCGAGCGGGGAATTTGTCTTGCAAACGTTTCGTCCCCTGTCTAGGTGACATCCTCAGTGCTTGGGAGCCTCTTGTGAAGCGCTTCTGTGCTGTTTCCTCCGGTATTTATAGTGGTTTGTATCTGCCGCTTCCCGTTGTCTGTTCCAGATGTCCGCTGCAGTGGCCGGTATATTGGGTCCAGGTCGATATGTTTGTTGATAGAGTCTGTGGATGAGTGCCATGCCTCTAGGAATTCCCTGGCTGTTCTCTGTTTGGCTTGCCTATAATGGTAGTGTTGTCCCAGTCGAATTCGTGTTGCTTGTCATCTGTGTGTGTGGCTACTAAGGATAGCTGGTCGTGTCATTTCGTGGCGAGTTGGTGTTCCACGAAACGACACGACCAGCTATCCTTAGAAACTACCTCTGACGACCCATTTAACCTTTCTCCTAATAACTTAAAACTATGTCTCCTCGTGCCAGTCAATCCTGCCCTATGGAAAAGTCTCTGGCTATTGACTCTATCTATTACTCTCATTACCTTGTATACCTCGATCAGGTCTCCTCTCTTCCTCCTTCTCTCCAGAGAGAAAAGTCTGAGCTTCGTCCACCTCTCTTCATAAGGCAAGCCCTCCATTCCAGGCTGCCCTGGTAAACATTCTTTGCACCCTCTCCAAAGCCTCTGTATCTTTCTTATAGTCGGCCAACCAGAACCAGACACAATATTCTAAGTGTGGTCTCACTAGGGGCTTGTAGAGCTGTAGCAAAACCTCTCGTCTCTTAAACTTGATTCCCCTGTTAATGAAAGCCAAAACACCAACTGCTTTCTTAATAACCCTATCCACTTGGGTGGCATACTTGCGGGAACTATGTACTTGAACTCTATTCCTCCACACTGCCAAGAATCCGGTCTTTAATCCTGTATTCAGCATTCTAGTTCAACCTTTCAAATTGCATCATTTCGTATTTATCCAGGTTTAATTCCATCTGCCATTTTTCAGCGCAGCTCTGCATCCTGTTTATGTTGTGCTGCAGCCTGCAATAGCCCTCGATACTATCAACAGCACCTCCACCCTATGTGCCATCTGCAAATTTACTAATCCACCCCTCAATCTCCTCATCCAAGTCATTTATAAAAACTACAAAGAGCAGAGACCACACTCAAGACTGACCTCCAGGCAGAACTTGCCATCTACAACCACACTCTGCCTTCTGTCAGCTAGCCAATTGTGAATCCAAATAGCCAAATCTACCAAAACTCATACCTCCTGACTTTATGGATGAGCTTACCATGGGGAACCTTATCGAATGCCTTGCTGAAGTCCTTATACATCACATCCACCAGCTCGATCTTCATCAATCTGTCCTGTCACTTCCTCAAAGAACTCAATAAGATTTATGAGGGATGACCTGCCCCTCACGAAGTCATGCTGACTGCCTTTAATCATACTATGCTTTTCCAAATAGTCATAACTTCTTTCACTCAGTATTCTTTCCAAAGCCTTGCTGACCACAGACGGAAGACTGGCTGGTCTGTAATTGCCAGGGATTTCCCTATTACCCTTCGTGAAAAGAGGAACAACATTCGCCTCCTCACAATCCTCTTGTGCGACTCCCGTGGAGAGTGAGGATGCAAAGATCTTCACCAGCGGCTTAGCAACCTCCTTTCTTGCTTCCTGGAGTAGCCTGGGATAAATCAGGTCTGATCATGGGGACTTATCAATCTTAATGTTTGCCAAAATTTCCAGCTCATCAACTTCATCAATCCTGATCAGTTCAAGCCTGTATCGCAGCTCCTCAAAGTTCTCAGTCACAACAAGGTCCCCCCCCCCCCCCTTAGTGAAAACCAAAGCAAAAAACCTAATTTAGGGCTTCCCCTATCTGCACAGACTCCATGCACAAGTTCCCTACGCTATCCCTGATTGGCCCTACCTTCTCCCTGATCATTCTCGATTCCTCACGTATGTGTAAAATGCCTTTGGATTCCCCCTAACCCTTCTTGCCAAGCCTTTTTCATGCCCTCTCCTGGCTCTCCTCAGTCCATTACTGAGCTCCTTTCTAGCAAGCCTGTAATCCTCTAATGCTGTGCTAGATCCTTGCCTCCTCCACCTTACGTAAGCTGCCTTCTTCCTTTTGAGGAGAAGCTCCTCTGTTCTCGTTACCCTTTCTTACCCGTCTCAGAGGAACATATTTGTTCATCACTCGCAACAACTGCCCCACATGGCTGCTGTGCCCTTTCTATGGCACAATTGCTCCCAGTCTGTACGTCCCAACTCCTGTCTGATCGCGTCATAATTCCATTTTCCCCAGTTAAAATATTCACTTTTTAAAATGTTTAATGTTCACTTTTAGGATTAAAGAATAAAATTGATATATTTTTTAAAAATAGTGGTATTTGGGAGTCCTCTGTCCCTTTTCCAGATTACGAGGCAAGGTGAGTTTTTCTGCGTTTGGTTTAAATTGCAGAAGGGCTCACGGATCTTTTTTCTGTGCTGTAGATCTCTGTAACTCCATGCTCTCCAGGTCCTGTCTGCTGTGGATGGTGCAAAGCTTTTCCGAGGCTGTGCATCTGGTTGTAACATTGATCAGATTTTGACTGTTTTTGGTTTGGTTTGAGTTTCCATTCTCTGGCCCTCTCCTGATCCCCATGTAAAAGAAGTTTATAAAAGTGATCACTGTCAGGACATGAGAGAAGTTCAGACCATTTCCAGTATTGGTGAATTATTTCTCCCCGTCATGTTCCCCCCTCCCCCAGAGCTGTGAATGCCTGTTCCCCCCTCCCCCCAGAGCTGTGAATGCCTGTCCCCCCCTCC
>NW_025204263.1:8255-9228 GCF_004010195.1 Chiloscyllium plagiosum
TTTACTCGGCATTACCAAGACGGATCGCACCACCTCTTCCACCGCTGGCTCTATTATTGCTATGGGACCACCCCCTCCCCGCCATGATCTGGAGACTGAAAAAGGGGCCTTCAGTCAATGTGCGCATGCTCCAATCTGCTCAATCGGCGCCTGCGCATTTGTGTCCTTTGGGGTAGACATCACGCGCCCTCTTCAGGAATGTCCTAGAACTTCATCCTGCAGCCAGGTCTCAGGGAGGACCATTCAGTCAGACAGTGGGCTTCTCTCACTCACTGTCCTTCTCTTTAATTAGCTTCACAGAATATGTGAAGGGGACAGTCTGTGGTCAGGAAACAGAACCAGGTATCATATTAGAATTCGAAAGATTGATTTTTATTTTATGATTGGAATATTATTCAACTCTGAACTTGGAATGAGAAAAGATCAAGTGAGGAGAAACTGTGCACCTGTCCTGTGTGTGGATGAAATCATCTGAACTGTCAAGATATAATCACAGTCACGCTTGGAGAAAGGATGGGAATATGAGGAAAGTGAAGGAGGATTCAAATCCCCACCTCAACTGGAAATTCATCAATGCACTCACACTGAGGAAAAGCCATTCATCTGCTCCAAGTGTGGGAAGAGATTCACTCAGTCTTCTCAACTGCAGGCAGACCATAGAGTTCACCCAGATCAAAGAACCTTTATAATCACAAGACTGTGGAAAATGCCATAGAAATTCTGGGCAAATGATGTGCCATTGATGTATTCGAACAGAGGAGAGACCATTCAGGAGTTCTCACTGTGGCATTAAGTTCAGGCAATCATTTCAACTCACTACACACCAGCGAGATCACAATGGGTCGAGGCTGAGAACCTGCTCTGACTGCGGCAAGGCATTCATTCAGTCATCCAACTACAGATATATCGGCAAACCCAGACTGTTCCCCTGAGCCGAATCAGAAGGCATTCTGTACTATATCCTATGTGCAAG
>NW_025204264.1:0-2275 GCF_004010195.1 Chiloscyllium plagiosum
ATTCACAGTGCACAGGATTATTCACACACTGTATTGACCATTCACATTCCAAAGGATTATTCTCACACAATACTGACCACCCTCATTCCACAGGATTACTCAGTCACAGTGTTGATCATTCTCAGTCCACAGGATTAACCACACACCGTATTGATTATCCTAACCCACAGGATTATTCACACACAGTATTGACCATTCACAGTCACAGGATTGTTCACACATAGTATTGATCATGCTCATGCCAAGGAATAGTCACACACAGTATTGACCATTCACAGGCCAGAGTATTATCACACACTGTATTGACCAACCTCAGGCCACAGGAGTATTCACACACAATATTCAATATTCTCAGTCAGGAGGATTATTCCCACACAGTATTGACCAGAATACGGACACAGGATTAACGAACAAACTGTCTTGACCATTCACAGGGCACATCATTATTCCCACACAGTATTGACTATCCTCAAGCCACGGGATTGTTCACACACAGTATTGACCATCGTCAGGCCATAGGACTATTCACACACAGTGAATACCACCCTCAGGCCACAGGATTGTTCCCACAGTATTGTCCAACCTCAGGCCACAGGATTATTCACACACTGTATTGACCATTCTCAGGCAACAATATTTTTCGCACACAGTATTCACCATCCTCAGGCCACAGGATTATTCACACAGTATTGAACATCTTCATTATTCCCACACAGTATTGACCTTTCTCAGGTCACAGGATTATTCACAGACAGTATTGACCAGCATCAGGCCAGAGGATTATTCAACACAGTATTGATCATCCTCTGGCCACAGAACTATTTACACACAGTGTTGGAAGTACACAGGTCACAGGATTACTCACACACAGTATTAAACCATCCTCAATCCACTGGATTATTCTCACACAGTATTGACTATTCTTCGGCCAAAGGGTTATTCCAACACAGTATTGGCCATTCTCAATCCACATGATTATTCGCACACAGTATTGACTACCCTCAGGCCACAGGATTATTATCACACAGCATTGACAATCCACAGTCCACATTATTATTCACACACAGTATTACCCATCCTTATGCAAAGATTTATTCACACAGTATTTACGATTCACAGGCCACGGGATTAGTGACACACAGTATTGACTGGCCTCAGTCCACAGGATTATTCACACATGGTATTGAGCATACACACGGTACTGAACATTCACAGTGCACAGGATTATTCACACAGTGCATTGACCATGCAAGGTCCAAAGGATTATTCCCACACAGTATTGACCATCCTCCGTCCACAGGATTGCTCATGTACAGTATTTACCATTCTAAAACCATAGAATTATTCACACAGAGTATTGACCATTCACAGTCCACAGCAATATGCGCACACACTATTGACCATTCACAGGGCACAGGATTATTCACACCCAGTATTGAACAACCTCAGGCAACAGGATTAATTACATACAGTTCTGACCATCCTCAGGCCACAGGATTGTTCACACATAGTATTAATCATCCTCAGGCCAAGTGGTTTTCACACACGGTATTTACGATTCACAGGCCACAGGATTAATTAACTCAGTGTCTTGACAATTTACTGGCCACAGGATTATTCATACACCGTATTTACCATCCTCCGTCCAAAGGATTACTCACACACAGTATCGATCATCCTCAGGCCAAGAGTTTTTTTTACACACTGTATTGACCATTCACACTGCAGAGGATTATTTACACACAGAATTGACCATCCTCATACCACAGGATCATTCATTCACTGTACTGACCAACCTCAGGCCACAGGAGTATTCACACACAGTATTCAACATTCTCAGCCAACAGGATTACTCCTACACAGTATTGACCAGCCTATGGCCACAGTATTAATGAACACGCTGTATTGACAATTTACTGGTCACAGGATTTTACACACACAGTATTGACCATCCTCAATCCACAGGATTGTTCACACACAGTATTGACCATCCTTAGGGCACAGGATTATACACACACAGTATTGTCCATCCTCAGGCCAAATGATTATTTACAAACGGTATTGATAGTACACAGGCCACAGGATTATTCGCACACTGTATTGACGATACACAGGCCACAGGATTATTCACACACAGTATTGACCATTCACAGTCCACAGCAATATGCACACATACCATTGACCATTCACAGGGCACAGGATTATTCACACCCAGTATTGAACAACCTCAGGCAACAGGATTAATTACATACAGTTCTGACCATCCTCAGGCCAC
>NW_025204264.1:2442-4749 GCF_004010195.1 Chiloscyllium plagiosum
CACACAGTGTTGACCATTCACAGGCCACGGTCTTATTATAACACAATATTGTCCATCCTCAGGCCAAAGGATTATTTACAAACGGTATTGATAGTACACAGGCCACAGGATTATTCACACACGGTATTGACTGCCCTCAGGCCACATGATTATTCACACTCTATGTTGAGTATTCACAGTGCACAGGATTATTCACACATAATACTGAATAACCTCAGGCAACAGGATTAATTACACAAAGTTTTGACAATCCTCTGGCCAAGGGATATTCACACAGAGTATTGACCATTCACAGGCCAAAGGGTTATTCCCACACAGTATTGATAATCCTCAGGACAAAGGATTATTTACAAACGGTATTGATAGTACACAGGCCACAGGATTATTCACACACGGTATTGACTGCCCTCAGGCCACATGATTATTCACACTCTATGTTGAGTATTCACAGTGCACAGGATTATTCACACATAATACTGAATAACCTCAGGCAACAGGATTAATTACACAAAGTTTTGACAATCCTCTGGCCAAGGGATATTCACACAGAGTATTGACCATTCACAGGCCAAAGGATCAATCTCAAGCCACAGGGGTATTCATACACAATATTCAACATTCTGAACCCACACGATTATGCACACACTTTATTGACCATCATGCGGCCACAGGATTATTCACACACTATTGATCATCCTCAGGCCACAGGATTATTCTCACATAGTATTGATCTTTCTCAGGCATCAGGATTATTCACACACAGTATTGACCATCCTTCGGCCAATGGTTATTCACACACAGTATTTACGATTCACAGGCCATAGGGTTATTTACACACGGTATTGACTGCCCTCAGGCCACATGATTATTCACACTCTATGTTGAGTATTCACAGTGCACAGGATTATTCACACATAATACTGAATAACCTCAGGCAACAGGATTAATTACACAAAGTTTTGACAATCCTCTGGCCAAGGGATATTCACACAGAGTATTGACCATTCACAGGCCAAAGGATCAATCTCAAGCCACAGGGGTATTCATACACAATATTCAACATTCTGAACCCACACGATTATGCACACACTTTATTGACCATCATGCGGCCACAGGATTATTCACACACTATTGATCATCCTCAGGCCACAGGATTATTCTCACATAGTATTGACCATTTACAGTCCAAAGGATTATTCACACACAGTATTGACCATCCTTCGGCCAATGGTTATTCACACACAGTATTTACGATTCACAGGCCATAGGGTTATTTACACACGGTATTGACTGCCCGCAGGCCACATGATTATTCACACTCTATGTTGAGTATTCACAGTGCACAGGATTATTCACACATAATACTGAATAACCTCAGGCAACAGGATTAATTACACAAAGTTTTGACAATCCTCTGGCCAAGGGATATTCACACACAGTATTGACCATTCACAGGCCAAAGGATCAATCTCAAGCCACAGGGGTATTCATACACAATATTCAACATTCTGAACCCACACGATTATGCACACACTTTATTGACCATCATGCGGCCACAGGATTATTCACACACTATTGATCATCCTCAGGCCACAGGATTATTCACACATTGTATTGACATATGTCAAGCCACAAGATTATTCTCACACAGTATGGACCACCCTCAGGCGAAAGGATTATTCTCACACGGAATTAATCATCCTCAGGCCACAGGATTATTCTCACATAGTATTGATCTTTCTCAGGCATCAGGATTATTCACACACAGTATTGACCATCATCAAGCCGCAGGATTATTCTCACACAGATTGACTATCCTCAGGCCCCGGGATTATTTACACACAGAATTGACGAACCGGAGACCACAGGATTATTCTCACACAGTATTGATCATCCTCTGGCCACAGGATTATTCACATACCATATTGCCCATCCACATGCCAGGGATTATTCACACACAGTACTGGCCACACAAAGTGAGAGCGTTGGAGGTGCTCGGAGGAGCAAACAGAGATGTGGAGTGTTGTTGCGACTGGATAAGTGTCTGAAAAGGATTTTACAGTGACAGGGTGGACTGTAGTTATTGTGAAAAACTACAGAAATAGTGATTATTGTACTGAGTGCAGGATGAGATTATTGAGATTCAGGATGTTATCAAGACTGGAGCAATTTACAAATAGGAAGAATCATCAGTATTGGAGTAGGAATCAAATTAATAGTGGGATTGTGGGCGGGGTTAAGGTTACAGAAATAAGAACTTTTCTGGGAATTCCAAGCATTCAAGGCCCTGGCACAGATGAGTTGGAC
>NW_025204264.1:5615-9230 GCF_004010195.1 Chiloscyllium plagiosum
CGGTACTGTGCCGCCATGTTCTATGTTCTAGAAGGAATAAACATAAGGTGAGAGGGGAAAGACTTGAAAGGGATTGGAGGAGAACATTTTTCACACAGAGGATGGTGCAGGTGGTAGAGAAAAGTACAATAACAACATGTAAAAAAGATTTGGGCAGAAACATGGAGAGGAGAAGGTTTGAAGGGATTTGGGTCAAATGCAGGGAAACGCGACTCGGTCAGGGACTCTGGTCAACTAGTTGGTTCGAATGAACTATTTTCGTGCTGCATGACTCAGTCTCCTCCTCCAATAACTGGAGACAACCGAGATAAGGCATGTTGTAGACACTGAAGCAAGTTTCAGCGATAGGGATAGTAATCAGGAATGCAGTACCTGGAGTGACTATTGGGGTAGGAGGAGGTTACAGAGATATGAACTGTTATCGGAGTTAAAAAATATTGAAGACACCGCTCCACAAGACATGCCATAGGTGCAGTGTTGGAGTGTAGCAAGTTTTAGTACAACAGAACTTAAAAGTAGGGGTGGGGATTGTGCTTGGGGTGGGCCTGTACTGTATTCCCCCTCCAGATCTGTATCGATGTCATGTTTTGTTAACAGAGGTTTGGAGCCTTCTCATTCCTCTCTTCTCGGTTATCGAGACTGGATGAATTTATCAATACTGAGGGTTGCAGAGTGAGTAAGGACTCTTCAGACTGGCCAAGGTTACAGGTAGAGAGAGTTGTTGGGACTGGAAGAGGTGACAGTCCTCAATAGGATGGTACACATTCACGGATGATTTTAGTGACTGCAGGAGGATACAGAGTTAAGAAGGCTAGTAGTGATGGGAGGAGATCACAGAGATAGATAAGATTGCAGAGATTGGCCAAGGTTACAGATCTGGGGAACGGTCACGTGGCTTCATAATTTACACAAAGGGAGGATGGTCAGGAATGGCTGTGGGAGCTGGAGGGGTTTATACAGATAAGGAGTTTTATAGGGATGGTAGTAGGTTCATGGGAGTGAGGTGCTGCAGGATAGGATGGAGGAGTGCTGTGGGGACTGGAGAAGTTTGCAGTGATATCATATGATGGAAAGGCTTGAGGAAGGTACACAGATGGGGCAATTGGTAAGGGCTGGAGGATATTAAAGAGACAGAGTGGGCTATAGGTACTGGACATTTTGACAGAGATTTGGATAAGGTAATGTTTGGGGATAATGACCATAATTCTGTATCTTTTGAAGTCATGATGGAAAGAGCTAAAGATCATGCAGAAGTTTGGGGAATGCTACTTATCATTTCGTTATCACTATCAGTGATCATTATTACTAGCATTAGACAGGATTTGATAAAAATATAGACTCAGAGGAACTATTTGCAGTTGAGCCTATAATTGGAAAGAGGGAATATTTTCAAGTGATACAGTGAGAATTCAGGGCCAGCGTGTATCATGAACAGTGAATGACAAAGGCACCAAGTTCAGCGAATACTGATCAAGTGATAATGTGAGTTTGGTAAAGAAAATACAGTGCAATAAAACCAGGTGAAGTCCTTCAACAACTATAGAGAGTGCAAGGGCGTCCTTAAAAATGAGGGGCACACAATGGCCATGAAACCTCCTTGGCAGACACTAGTAAGGAAAAGCTACAAGATATTTTATGACGAGAGTCAGAGTAAGCAGATTCCCAGCTAAAGAGTGCGGCCTGTTGGAAACCAAAGGGACGATCTGCGCATGGAGCCAGAGGAAGTAGCTGAGGTCTTCAATATATGCTTCCCATCTGTATTCACAAAGGAGAAAGACATTGTAGCCGGGGATTTCAGTCGGGATGGTGAGACTCGAGAACATGTTAAGATCAATAAGGAGGTATTAAATGCTTTCACAGGCATAAAGGAGGAGAAATTCCCAGTGCCCAATGAAATGTATTGCAGGCTGCAGTGGAAGGTAAGGGAGGAGATTGCTGGGCCCTTTTGGATCTCTTTAATACTTTGCTGGCCATAGGGATATTGGGTAAAAATTGGGAACAATTCTGAGGGACAAGTTGTATCAACATTGAAAAGGAAGGAATAGATTCAGAACAGATTTTGTAAAGGAAAATCCTGTCTGAAGAATTCAATTGAGTTTTTTTGAAAAGTTATCTAAAAATATTTATGAGAGCAGTGCAGATGATGTGGTTATCATGGTGTTCGGTAAGGCCCTTGACAAGGTCTCAGTCAATATGTAAATGGCCCAACTGGAGAAAGGAGCGAAACCTGACCTCCCCTTGAGAAACAAGGTAGGGAATAGGACTGAGGTGTTAGTGAGGGAGCACTTTGGCAAAGTTTCCGCAATTCTATTAGTTTGAAAATAGCTTTGCTGAAAGACAGGCCTGGTCCAAAAGTTAAAGTTATAAAATGTGGCAAGACAAATCTTGATAGTATTAGACATGAACTTTTAGACAGTCTATTTTCAGGTCAAGGGAATTCTGACAATTGGGAATATTTTAAATGTGAGATAAAAGGACCGTTCAGCACCAGCATGTTCCTGTTTGTGTGCAGCTCAATGCTGACAGCTTTCGGAAACACTGGCTGTCTGCTGAGGGGCTGGTCACGGAAAAGGGGGCACATGTCAGGTATAGCCAGCTGGATCAAGGGAATCCCTGAGGAGCATAGGGGCTGTAGGAATACTCTTTGGATGGAAATCAGGAATGCAGAAAGTGGACATGAAATAACTTTGGCAGATAAAGTTAAGGAGAATCCAAAGATATTCTACAAGTGTATTAAGAGCAAAAGAAGAGCTCGGGACAAAACCAGTATTCGTAATGATCAACAAATTCAATGATGTGTGAAACTATAAGATCCTAAACAAATATTTCACTTTGGAGCTTACTGTGGATAAGGCCTGGGGCGCTCAGGGAACTAAACATTGTTTTGCCTGACCACTATTGGAATATTGTGTGTAATTCTGGTCTCAATGACATCGGAAGGATGTTGTGGAACTTGAGAAGGTTTTATTAAAGGCTCCCGACCTCCCTGACCTTTGTCTCTCTGGCTGACCAATCATCTTCCCAACCAGCAGTTGGCAAGTCTATTGAGTCAGGAACTCCCTGAGTACCTGTAGAAGACACATAAATAAGCAGAATCGAAATTAGACTGATGCTGTGAGGGTAACACATGTAGAATGGCAGTGAGCCCACCGAGATCTGGAAAATGCCAGTCTCCATTCCTGGCCTGTGCTGCCTCATCTCTCTGGAGCAGAGAATTCTGTTGGATCAGGATATGGAGTAGCTGCAAGAGTGAGAGACGCTGACAGAGGCAGCAATTAGACGCATACAGTGAGGGATCCCACATGGAGAGATACTGAGTGATATCACCAGATTTCAGGATCAAATAATTGTGCGGGAAGAAAGGGTTTTGATTCATGTTGCACTCGGATGCGCAACCTGTGAGCAGGCGAAGTGATGGCCTAGTGGCATTATTCTGAGGCAATTTATCCAGAAACTCAACAAATGTTCTCTGGACACAGGTAAGATTCAGCAAAAAAAACCTCAGAGTTTTGAAAGATTTCTATTAATATTCCACATGAAGCATTATAAATGGAACTGAGCAGATTTTGTATATATTCAAGGAAAGCTATTCCATAATGAATAGGAAGTGACCCG
>NW_025204265.1:0-9230 GCF_004010195.1 Chiloscyllium plagiosum
AGGCAAAGACCACAACAGACAATAGATAATAGAGAACAGGTGCAGGAGTAGGCCATTCTGCCCTTCGCACCAGCACCACCATTCATTATGATCATGGCTGATCATCCTCAATCAATATCCTGTTCCTGCCTTATCCCCGTAACACTTGATTCCACTATCCTCAAGAACTCTATCCAACTCTTTCTTGAAAGTATCCAGAGACTTGGCCTCCACAGCCTTCTGGGGCAGAGCATTCCACACACCCACAACTCTCTGGGTGAAGAAGTTTCTCCTCAACTCTGTTCTAAATGGCCTACCCCTTATTTTCAAACTGTGTCCTCTGGTTCGGGACTCACCCATCAAAGGAAACATGCTTCAGAACACCTTCAGAAAGAATGAATCTGTACATTTCCCTTTGATATTCAATGAGATTCCCATCACTGAATCAGCCTCTATTAACATCACAGTGCCATTTGTCAGAAACTGAACTGGAGCAGCATATAAATAAATACCTATTGCTACAAGGGCAGAGCTCTGGAATTCTGCTGTGATTAACTGACTTCCTGACTCCCCAAAGCCAGTCCACCACATGCAAAGTAGAAGTGAGGAGTGGGAGGGTGTACTCTCCAGCTCCCTAGATGAGTACAGCACCAACAAAGCTCAAGTAGTTTGAAAGTATTCGGGAGAAAGCAGCTCACTTGATTGGCACACCCAGTAGGTACCTTGAACATTCACTCCCTCCGTCACTAATGCAGAGTGTATACCATCCAAGGGATGGATTGCAATAACTCAGCAAGGCTACAGAAACAGCATCTTCCAAACCTGTGACCTCTTCCATCTAGAACAAGAATGATAGTAGTTATATCACAACACCACCAAACCACACATCATCTTGTCTTGTACCTGTAATCTCATTTTCTTCACTGTTGCTCGATCACATCCTGGAATTTTCTTCATTACAACATTATAAGGTGCACCGAAATTCCAAGGGCTGCAGAATGTCAAAACGGCAGCTCACTACCATGTTCTCAGGGCCAATCAAGCTGGGCTGTAAATGCTGACTCAGCTGGAAATGTCCACATACAAACAAAGGTCATAGGAACATGGGTTGGCCATTTTGCTCCTTGAGCCTGTTCTGACGCTCAGTTACATCATTGCTCATCTGTAGATAACTCCATATACCTATCTAATGCCCCTTTCCCTTGAAACCCTTGCTTAACAAAAATATTATCTATCTCAAATTTAACATGAACAACAGATCCAACATTCACTGCTGAGTGTAGAACAGAGTTCTTGTTATAACACACCCTTTGAGTGTCAAAGTGCTTTCTAACCTCTCTCCTGAACGGTCTGGCTCTAATTTTTAAAGTATGTTGCCAATCTAACAAATGAATAAATCAAGTCTCACTGTTGTCCTTAGATGAATAAGGAACCCTCCATGTCTGGCAGATTCATGTCACAGCTCATTACCCTCATCATTTGCTTTGGGATATTATGGAGTTCACGTTACCCGGGTAATGTATACACGGCTTCAGAAACATCCAGGAATATACAAGAAGCTTCTTTCATTCTGTGTCCAGTCATTTTAGAAATGCTGAGGAACACAACCCAATAACTTACAATGGAGATTCCAAGGACTTACCTCAGCATCAATCCAAGTCTTTGGCTGAGAAACAAACTTGTAGCAATAGCCAAAATAAACAAAACCACCAGGACAATCCCCTTTGCCCAGAAGACGACGTTTCTCCAGGTCCTGATCCATACGTGTTGAATTTGGTGTCCATTGCTCAGCTGCAGATTAAAACAAGCTGCAATAATCACATCATTCACAGTTCATTGCCCCTTCATGAGGCTAGAAACTGGTGAGCACATGGTCGATGGGGCCTGCCTCAGAATGAGACTTTCCACCTGACTGCAATAACCTTCTTCATGCTCACTCTGTTTATTTATTTGGAAACAAACAGAAAGTACTGTACAGAAAGATGCTGTTTCATCCAGTTAGTCAAAGACAGTGTTTATTTCCCACAGGAGTCCTCTTCCTTTCTGGTCACTTCCTCGGACAATGCCACCAATTAACTTCATTCCCTTCTGCTTGTCTACTTTCCCCTCAATGGGGACTGTAGAGTCTGTTTCTAGCACACCGTATAATCGCAAGTTCCACATTCTCAACGCTCTGGAGGAGGTCATTTTGCATGAGTTCCTTAATTGATTTGTTGGTGATGTGCTTATATTTTATGAATCCATCTAAAATATCATCAACCTTTTTTTACTCCAAATTGTCACCCTTCATTTGCCCTCATGGTTAATCTCAGGCTGCCCCCTTCCTCAACATTTCTATTTCTGAGGTGACACTGTCAATGGCAGAACTGGAAAATGCCCCAGCTCCCACTGATGCCATCATTACACTTATTCCCATATCACATTTCGTAGGGAGTCTGTTCCATTCAGTTTCTCTGTCTGTCCTGTTCTGATGATGCCACGGTCAATACCAGTGTTTCTGTTATCTCTCCTGTTTCTTCCCAAAATGAGAGCTCACTCCGCAGTGTTTGGCAGTCCCTCCAACTGTCCCATTTCCCCGACTTCCCAAATTCCTTTCATTCCTTCATGTTAAAAAGTTTCCCTTACCTCATCTTCCACCCCTCAGATCTCCATATTGTTCACATTATCACCTCATATTTCTGCCACTTCATTCATTCCCATCCCCATTGAGTATTGCAGGACCCTGGCCAGTTTTTCAAACATTTTACCTTTAGTATTTATGAGGCCTCATTCTCTATCTTCTCACAGACAGTGTTCTTCCTACAATGTACTTTTCCATCAAGTCGAGAGAAAGCTGTGCTCTCTTGTGTTGGAGTGTGTCTGACTGACACTTCAGGACAGTGACTGTGAGCTGCTGGGTCTCAGGTAACAGAGACTTGTTGCAGGTGGACTTATCCCGCTCAGTCTGACTGCCCCAAATTCCCAGCTTCTGTGGGAACACTTTCCACATGACAATTTACATCTTGATTTTTTGTTTGCAATGGTAGATTTTTGGAGACAAGAGAATCCATTTACCTGCCGCATTACTGATGCGCAATGCACTCAGCAGCAAAACACCAATCAACTTCATGGCTGAGGTGAAGTTCTTCTCCTCAAACCTGAAATAGAAAAAAGATTCAACATTAATAACAATACGTCAGGATATAGGTAGGAATTTCCTGCTCTCATTGCTACCTCTCTCTTTCCCAGATAACGGATGTGATGGGGTTTTGATTGCTACTTCCAATATATATCATTAGCTGTGAGGAGCATGGAACCATTGACTCAAATCTGATTGGCACAACCATTCATGATGTCAATATTATTGTTGAACAATCGGTGGCTGACAGCCAACAGGAGGGTCTGGAGGATATTCAAAGACAGAATATTCAAAAATGTTCAAAATATTTGATGTGCTACCCCTGAGAATTTATGATGTGATATTGTGATTGCTGAGTGAGAGATGGAATTGGCAGTCACAGTTCCCAACACCATAATCAGAGTGTAGATGAATGCACTTCAGAAAGTAGGATTTAATAAATGTGATTGATGCAAACAGTAAGGATTACTTTTTATTGTTATGAGATGAAGTTCCCAGAATAAAGGGATAATATTCACAAAACTTGATGTTAAATTTAGTTTTCGTGCTCCACAGAAGAACTTTGGAATGTTTTATTCTGTTAAATGTGCATGAAGTTATTAGTTGTTGTTGTTTCCTTCTTTTTCTGACATTGTGGATGAACCACTTGTTTCTTGGCTTATTCTGTTTCCCCATGTGTGTATATATATAAACCATATTAGCTGTGCTCCAGTCCTCCCGCACTGTACCATTTTATCGAGTCATGGAGTCATAGTGAGAGTGGAGGGTTGGAGCTATAGGGAGACACTGGATAGACTCAGAGTTTTTTTCACTGGAGTGTTGGAGGCTGAGGGGCATGGATAGGGTGAATAGCTAAGAGTAAGGGAGTCCAAAACTCAGGGACATAAGTTTAAGGTGAGAGGGGAAAGATGTAAAGGGAACCTGAGGGGTAATGTTTTCACACAGAGGATGGTTGTGTATGGAATATGCAGTGACAGGAAGTGATAGAGATAGGTACAGTTACAACATTTAAACAACATTTGCACAGGGACATGAATAGGAAAGGGTTAGAGGAATATGGACCAAATGCTGGCAAATGGGATTATTTAACTTTGGGATACCTGGTCGGCACGTTTTCTGAAGAGATACATGTATTAGTGCCTCTGCTGTCTCTGTCCAAACTCTTATCAATAGGCACCAGTGCAATGAAGCCTGACCAGGTGTAGGAGCATAACCCCTGACCGGGGACAAAGGCTCAGGAGGCGGCGGGATTCAGGCAAGTGGCAGTCTTTATTCTTAATCAAGCAACAGCTGGTTAATGCAGGGAGAGGGTCAAAGACCTTCCCCAAATCTGGCCTCGATGTGAGAACCCAGTCACTCTCTTAATCGTGGCTCAGATCGGAAGAGAGATCAATGACACACTCTGATTGTTACAGTCAAATACAGCATTTTTATACATTTTGTGTTACAATAATCACATAGATCGTGGTCACTGTGTCCGTCCCCTTATTCTATACACCCAATCCTGTGAAACACCTAATCAATGATGGGCAGCCCCAAGTTCCCATGATCGCATGGTGTTTAATCGAAATTGTAATCTCCAGGCCTTGGGATTTTTCTATGCATCTGATTCATTCATATTCCAGAGTTACTGGGCATACTCCTTCAGATCTGTCCCAGACTTGCTTATCCGTACGGGCTGCAACAAACATTATGTTGGACAAACGGGTAAGAAACTAGCCACCAGGAAACATGAGCACCAACTAGCAACAAAACACTTGACCATCTATCACTAGTATCCACAATCACAAACAAACAGGGACACTAGCTCACCTGGGACAATGTATCCATCCTGGGAAAGGCCAAACAAAAGCATGCGGGAGAATTCCTAGAGGCCTGGCATACAAGCCGGAACTCCATTAACAAACTATAGATTCCAACTCCATTTACCAATCTCTCAGTAATGGATTCAGAAATGATCCCAACCACCTCAGTAGACCAAGCCACATAAGTAGGAACCAGGTCAGGGCACCAATGCTTTACCGGAGGCTTACCGGAGGCTGATGATGTTACCAGCACGGTGACGAAACGTCTGAGCACAAACCCACCGGCTCAGTCAACAAACCGACGACCTGTTTTTTACTTCTGTTGTAACGTTAGTTATAAAGTGTAAAGTTATACAGCTACTTCTGATGTTGGCATTTTTATCTAATGAGCTGCGAACAATCTATTTTGTGCCAGGCATCTTCTCAGAGATATGGAAAGTATTTCCCAGGGTTAATTAACTTTTCACATCTGTGTTTAAATATTTTTCTCCTAATGCTTCTATTATTCTTTGGTTACATATGTGTATTTATAATTATGTTGAAAACTATCTCTATGATAATCCGAATAAGTTTTAACAAGAACTTATTTCTTAATATTGAGAATAATTTCAAAGAAACAACTGATTACTACAAAATAAATGTCGCTGTTGTTTTTATAGCGGCAGAATGAGTTAGGCCGATTGCCTCATGGACTGTTCTGCACTCCTTGTTCTAAAAGGCGCCGTTCACCTAATGGGACAGCATCCTTTCATTAATGAGGCTGGAATCAATCACTTGTCTTATTCTAATGAACTTGTGTCTATTCTTAGGCATCCTCTCATCAAACTGTCTGGGATGGCTGTGAAGGGCCTCAGGTTCAACTTGGAGTAGCCGTGCTCAAAGGTACCATTATGTTTCTCTGAATGGTGGAGCAGCCTATTTAATTATGTTTATCCCTTGTCAGCCATTTATATCTTTCAAATATGGGCAGGCCTAACACAACCTTTTTTTGGCTGCAAACTTGACTAGTTTCTGAAATACTCCCTTTCTCCCAATCTATTTTAATATATTTTTCATCTTGGATCTTGATGGGAGCACATGCAAATCTTGGGCAATGATTGTGGAAAGACAACTGGACAAATTTGGAACTGCTTTATGCTTCACTGTAGATATAAATATTTGTCAAAGATCTCAATTATCACAGACAATTGAGATAAATAGGTGGATTGGGTTGTGGGTAGGGTTGGGATAACTGGGAAGGTGATAAGTAGATGCAGGTGGAGATGTGATGGTGATAGGTCGGAGGGGTGGGTGGAGCAAATAGGTGGGAAGGAAGATGGACAGGTAGGACAGGTCAAGAGGATGGTGCTGAGTTGGAGGTTTGAATCTGGGATGAGGTGGGGGGAGAAGAGATGAGGAAACTGGTGAAGTCCACATTGATGTCGTGTGGTTGGAGGGTCCCAAGGTGTAAGATGAGGTGTTCTTCCACCAGACATCGGGGGACTTGAATTTGGCAGTGTAGCCGGCCCAGAATTTGCATATCCTTGGCGGAGTGGGAGCGGGAATTGAAATGATTGGCCATGGGGTGGAGGCCATGTGTTCCAGAGATGTTCCCTGAAATGTTCCTCGAGTTGGCATCCTGTCTCCCCAACATAGAACAGACCACATCGAGAGCCATGGACACAGTAGATGCGGTGTTTGGATGTGCAGGAAAATCCCTGTTGGATGTGGAAGGGTCCTTTGGGGCCTTGGACTGAGGTGAGGAGGGAGGGGGTAGGTGCAGGTTTTACACCTTTTGCAGTGGCAAAGGAAAGTGCCGGGAGTGGAAGGAGGGTTGGTGGGGGTGGGGAGGGCATGGACCTAATGAGGGAGTCACGGAGGGAATGGTCTCCGCGGAAAGCCGATTGGGCTAGGGTGGGGAAATACATCTCCGGTGGTAGTATCTGACTGTAGGTGGCAGCAACAGTGGAGGTTAATGCGGAGATTGGTGGGGTGGAACGAGGATTTGGGATGTTCTACCTTGTTGCGGTTGGAGGGTGGGATTCAAGGGTGGAGGAGCGGGAAGTGGAGGAGATAGAGACGGAGAGGCCAGGAAGGGAAGGGAGATGGTCCAGGTGAACCTGAGGTCAGGGTGGAAGGTGTTTGTGAAATTGATGAACTGTTCATCCTCCTTCTGGAAGTACAAGGTAGCACCGATACAGACATCAATGTAGCGGAGGAAAAGGTAGGGGATGATGCCAGTGTAACTGCAGAAGAGGCAGGCCTAGCTGGGGCCCATGTGGGTGCCCATTGCCACCTCTTTGGTCTGAAGGAAGTAGGAGGATTCGAAGGAGAAATTGTTGAGGACCAGTTCAGCGAATCAAATGAGTGTGTCGGTGGAGGGGTACTGGTTGAGTTGGCAGGGAGGTAGAAACAGGTGGCTTTTAGGCCTTTGCTATGGCAGATGGACATGTACAGGGACTGAATGTCCATGGTGAAGATGAGGCTGGGGAAACGAGGTGGAGGGTGTGGCTGATGTCCCGAATGAATGTGGGGAGTTTCTGGGCCAAGGGGGACTGGACAGTGACAAGATATAAGGAGATAATTTTGGTGAGGCAGAAGCAGGCAGAGATGATGGGTTGACCAGGGCAGTCAGGTTTGTGAATTTTGTGACTGATTTGTGTCTTGACTCCACTTTGGTTCCATCTCGCCAGTCATTCAGATTTTCCTTTGGAATTTTCCATTCAGCCCAAACTCAACAGCAATTGGAGACAGAGTTCTAGATTTCCATGATCCTTCATGTGAGACAGAGCCTTATGATCTCACTTTGAATGGTAAGGATCTAGTTTAAAGATTTTCCCCTCAGTCCTGTCAGCCACACGAAGTAAAATAGTTTTTTCTAAATCAGCCTGATTTAATTGAAGATTTCACCCTTTCTTTATCAGAAATAATCCCTGTGACCATTTGGACTCTGTTTAGATGCTATTAATCAACCTGTTCAGAGATGTTATGACCCATCTCTGGGGGAAATAGTGCTTGAACCCAGGCCTTGTGTCCATTTGGAGAAAGTGAGGACTGCAGATGCTGAAGGTCAGAGTCGAGAGTGTGGTGCTGGAAAAGCACAGCAGGTCAGGCAGCATCTGAGGAGCAAGAGAATCGGCATTTCAGGCATAAGTCTTTCATCAGGAATGAAGGATGAAGGGCTTCTGTTTGAAATGTTGATTCTCCTGCTCTTTTGGTGCTGCCTGGCCGGTTGTGCTTTTCTAGCACCACACTCGTGACTTGTGGCCATTCCCACTGCACCACAAGCATCATTCTCAACCCAGGAACACTCTGCTGAATCTTTGCTGCAGCTTTATCATGGTCAATATAATAGTCCTGCAGTGCACTGACCAGAACTAAATGCAGCATTTTCACTATGTCAGAAAATCTTAAAATTGCACATTAATACTGTGTGTCGATGGGTGCCATTTGGCCCATTGAATCTGTGCTAGCTCTTAGAAAGAACTATCAATCTGGTACCCCTGCCATTCTCATTCAGCACCATCTTGTCTGCATTTCCATTTTAAGTATTTGATCAATATTTTTGTAAAGTTGTTCAGAAATATGCTTTGATGACCCTGTTAGGCCTTCTGTTGTAAATAAAGCAAAAAGCTGTGCTGAAGAGACAATTCTCTGGCTCATTGCCAATTTATTTAAATGTGCCTCTACCTACTTGATGATGAGTTTGAATACCTCAACTCAATCTGACCGTCGCTCACTCTGCCCAAAGAAGAACATTGGAGTTTCTCTGCTACCTTCACATTGTTGGATATCATGTGTATGGACTTCAGTAAGGCATTCATCAAGGTTCCTCATGTTGGACTGGTTAGCAAGGTTAGATCACATGGAATACAGGGAAAACTCACCATTTGGATACAAAACAGGCTCAAAGGTAGAAGGGAGAGAGGAGTGGTGGAGGTTGCTCTTCAGACTGGAGGCCTGTCTCCAGCTGTGTGCCACAAGGATAGGTGCTGGGCCCACTGCCTTTCCTCATTTATATCAATGATTTGGATGTAAACGTCGAAGGTATGATCAGTATATTTGCAGATGACACCAAACTTAGAGGTGTAGTGGATAGCAAAGAAGGTTACCTCAGAGTACAATGGGATCTTAATCAGACAGGTCAATGAGCCGAAGAGTAGCAGCTGGACTTTAAGTTAGATAAATGTGAGGTGCTGCATTTTGGAAAGGCAAATCAGGGCAGGTCTTATAAACTTAATGGTAAGGTCCTGAGGAGTAATGCTGAACAAAAAGACCTTGGAGTGCTGGTTCATAATTCTTTGAAACTAAAGAGGTAGGTTGATAGGATAATGAAGAAGCCGTTTTGT
>NW_025204266.1:0-9231 GCF_004010195.1 Chiloscyllium plagiosum
TGCCGTGCTTATCTTTAAACGCTTGTTCTTGAATTTAGCATCAAATGGAGTGTAGGATATTGAGGATTGACATAGAAACTTATAAAATCATGGAAGATATGGATAGGGTGAATAGCCAAGATCTTTTCCACAGGATAGGGGAATCCAAACAGAGAGGGAATAGGTTTAAGGTGAAAGAGGGTAGATTTGAAAGGGACTAAAGGGCAGCGTTTTTACACAGAGGGCGGTGTGGGTATGGAATGAGCTTCCAGAGGAAGAGTGGGAGATGCAAGGACAGCTACAACATTTAAAACTAATTTGGGCAAACATATAGACATTTAGAAAAGCTTCACGCAGGGTCAGTGTGGTTTTGTGAAAGGGAAATGATATTTTGCCCTGTAAAATCATGCAAGGCTTTTCTGGAGATGCCTGTTAATGTAACAAGCGGACTTGATAAAGGGGATCTGGTAGATACCAGCCTTTCCAGAGATTTTCCACAAGGTATTACAAAACAAAAGTTCTTTCACAAAACAGAAGCTCCAGGACATCGGATACTGTATTAACATGGGATGATGATTGGTTAGCACAGAAACCGGAGATTCGGGATTAATGGATCTTTATGGTAAAGGTTTATCTGCTGGAGTACCACAAATATCAGTCTGATGGCATCAGTTATTTACAATCTAAGCTGAAAGCCTGAAGGAGGGAGCTGAGTGCAATATACATCCGAGTTTGAGTATAACACTGAGAATCAAAAGGCAGGCTGTTATTTAATGGGGAGGACTTCCAGAAAAGGAACAGTAAAGGCATTGGAGTCTTCCTGTGTATAAAGTCAGCAAGCTGATGCAGCAGGTTAGTACATTAGGCAGTTTCCTGGGATGAAAGGGTTGAGTTATTTAGAATCTCTAAAATGGTGAAGCGATAATTCATTCGTGTTTAAATGGATGAGGAGTGATCCTGCTGAAACCTACAAGACACAGAAGGGATTGGACAAGGGAGATGTTGAGAAGTTTTTTCCATTCTTGTGCAAGCTGTCGAACTCGATTATATCGATACCAAATAAGGAACATCGATTTCAATCTGAGATGCAGAGTCATTGCTTCTCTCCGAAGGTATTGAATGTCTGGAACTCCCTAACCCAGAGAGGTGTGGAGGGATACAAGGAGTCGGCAAGACAGTGAAGTTGAGGGCTGGGGTAGATCAGCCAAGTTCTATCAATTGACAGAGTTAGCTTGAGGGACCGATTGACCTACTCCTGTTCTTATTTTTTAATTTCATATGTCATGCTTTTGGAAAGTAAGGGGTTATTTTGCTGGAAATCGTGTTGTACAATATTGTATTCAGTGAGAGCAGGGGATTTGTTTTGTTAACCCCGGGTGGGGTACGTGGCTGTATTTGTTTCCATGCACCATTATCCCTGATTCACCTGTCCATGGAAAATCAGATAAAGCCAGCTTCGATATAATATAAAGATCCAGCCATCCCAATCTTCTGGGAAAGAGAATTCCCACTTGACTGAAATCCCACTTTGTGCAGTTCTCCTAATTCCTGCTCTGACGGAGGTTGGAGGATGTCACTGTTTCCTTTTCACATCCCATTCCTCCACTGCTAACACCAAATTTTAAATATAACCAGGTTGGTGATATGGCCGATGATGAAGGTCTCAGACTGAGTCAAGTTCAGTGACAGGAACAAGTCAGGCAGATTTCTTTAGTCGGCCAAAAGTAACTAACAGAACTAACAGATGCGCATGGTGGATCTGTGGTTAGCACTGCTACCTCCCATCACCAAATAGCTGCGTTCAATTCCAACCTCGGGCAAACCTTTATGTGGATTTTGAACATTCTTCCCATCTCTGTGTGGGTTTCCTCCCAGTGTTCCAGTTTCCATCCACAGTCCAAAGATATGCAGCTGAGAGCGGATTGGTCATGCTAAATTGCCCATAGTCCCCAGAGATGTGTAGGTTGGATAGTTTAGTCATGGGAAATGCAGGGTTACATGGATAGAGTAGGGGGGCAGGTACAGGAGGGGATACTCTTCCGAGGGTCAGTGTGGACTTAATGGACGGAATGTCCTACTTCCACACTGTAGAGATTCTATAAAAACAACAAGAAGTTTGGACTATGCAAACACCCAGTGGGTATCTATCTGATCCACTCTCCTCTAGGTTTTGTATATTTCAATAAGATCACCTCTCATTTCAAGAGTAACCTGTTAAAGCCTTCATAATATAAGACCATTATTCCTGGAATACATTAAGTGAAACATCTCTGAAATCCTTCCAATTTAATTATATCCTTTCTCAGATAAGGAGACAAAAATAATCTCTCGCTCAGATGAAGTTAATTTTTGTTTTCTCAGTGGTGAGAGTATTTGGAACTGTCTTCCCCGCAGATCATTGGAGGCAGAGATATTGAATATGTTTGAGGCATGGAAAGAAGGTTCACAAATAATAAAGGAGTCAAGGATTATTGGGAAATGGCAGGAATGTGCAGTGTTGGGGAAATGTTGACAGTGGGACAAAATCACACTGCTCCAGAACATCCAGGAATATAGTGCAAAATGAAATGATAATATCGATAAAATGTTAAGGGGAAATCAAAGATGGTGGCGATCTGGAAGGACTGCTTTGTTGGGCTCTGCATCACAGCACGGGCAAAGTGGTTCCCTAACCCACTCCATCCAAGCCATTTACTTAAAATGCTTAGTTTTGGAAAGTTTTGAGAGTTGGCAGTTGCAGGAGTCTTAGTTTGTGTAGTTTTTAAGGTTTATGAGACTTTGTTTATTAATGATCAATAATTCGAGTTCTTCCTCTCTCGAGTTCAAACGTTGCTACAGTGTGTTTTGGGTAATGATGTGCTGAAATGGTATATACGGACCATTAAGGGGAGTCATTGGCCAGAAAAGAGGAAAAATGTACTTTCTAGTCGTAAAAAGAGAGGGTGGATGTTGTCCTATTGCACTTTGATGACAAGGAACATTTGACATTACAGCAGGTTGGGTTTGATCGGGTTTATTTCTCCTCTTTTAATACTACGAGTAGGGGAGAAGCCATAATAGATAAAAAGAATCTTCCATTTAACTAATTAGTTCGTAGTTGTCTCTCACGGGAGGCTCATGATCCCCCAAGCCTTGAACTATGGTAAATAATACAGTATTTTGAATGTTTATTGACCCCCCCGGCGCACCCTCTTAAAATCCTGGTAGATACATTTTCCAAACTCAGATATCTTGCATCGTGGCACATAATTGTAGAAGACTTCCACTGTCTTATGGACCCCACCGTGGACAGAATGGACCATTAAGGGGAGTCATTGGCCAGAAAAGAGGAAAAATGTACTTTCTAGTCGTAAAAAGAGAGGGTGGATGTTGTCCTATTGCACTTTGATGACAAGGAACATTTGACATTACAGCAGGTTGGGTTTGATCAGGTTTATTTCTCCTCTTTTAATACCCTCGTTATAATGTAAGCAATTAGTGGATTTGTGTGCAGAACTAGAGCTGGTGGATGTCTGGAGGCAGATCCACATCACAACTAGAGATTTTATTTTCTTCTTTAACCCGCAGGAATGCCACACGAGGGTTGATATCTTCCCCATCTTAGATTTGATGGTATCCTATACAATTGGGAATATTACCGTTTCTGACCATGCAGCAGTATACTTATTGATTAAGAGCAATATAGCAGTTTGGATACATTGGCGAATGTACCCCTTTATTGTCAAGGCTAGTTAGTTCATTGAGTATTTAGATTAGATTACTTATAGAGCAGAAACAGGCCATTTGACCCAACAAGTCCACACTGACCCGCCGAAGCGCAACCCACCCAGACCCATTTCCTGACATTTACACCTTCGCCTAACACTACGGGCAATTTAGCATGGCCAATTCATCTTACCTGCACATTTTTGGACTGTGGGAGGAAACCGGAGCGCCCGGAGGAAACCCACGCAGATACGGGGAGAATGCGTAAACTCCACACAGTCAATCAACTGAGGCGGGAATTGAACCCGGGTTTCTAGCACCATGAAGCAGCAGTGCTAACCATTGTGACACTGGGCCGCCCACTGCAATGATTACAGATTTTTCTCAGCCATTAATTCAGATTCAACCAGTAATTCATCCACTCTATGAGAAATTGCTAAGGCTTATGCCAAGGCAATAATTATTCCTTAGGATGTAGCAGAAGGGGGATCAGGAACGCTGGTTTGAGGCACAGCTGAGGGCAGCCGAGAGGGCATACTGTGATTGACTCTCAGTGGCTAACCTGCAGAAGATCACAATGCTTCGGTCTACAGTGAATTCCACGCTCACACAGACAGCCAAGAAGGAACTTACTTTTGCAAAACAAAGGCCGTCTGAACACGGTGGTAAGCCAGGCAGGTATTTAATCTATCTTGCCAGGAAAACGAGCGACCCTCTCAAGCCATTAGCTTTAGTTCCAAAATATTAATGACTCCTGTCCGAGATTTTTCTTCGAATTATTTCAGACTGAACATTTTGAGGATAGATGGATTAAGATGGAGTCATTTTTCAAGAACCTGGGTTTTCCAGTAGTAACCCCTGAAGAAGTGTTGTGCCTTAATGCACCATGGTCAGCGCAGGAGGGTGTGAAGCAGCTTCAGAATGTAAAGGACACGTTCCTGATGGATTTCCTAGTGAAATTTATAAATAATGTATAAACCTATTGTCAGGGCTGATGTTTAACATGTTCCGTCACTCATACAGTCACGAACTCCTCCCTCCATCCTTAAGAGAGGCTCATATCTCTCTGATGCTGAAGAAAGGAAGACCCTGGAGGATTGTGCTTCTGGGTTGAGTGGCCGAATCTCTTCTGTACATTAGAACGGTTTGGTCTACGCAAAGTTTTATCAAGTGGGTGAGGGTCTTTTACCGTGATCCTCTGGCTGCGGTTCTCACTAATGGTGCGCCAAATATTTCTCCAGGCAGCCGACAAGGCTGACACCTTTCACCATTGTTGTTTACGTTGGTGATTAAGCGACTGGCGGAGACCATCCGTCGGGATGCCAACACATCTGCCCCAGAAGTAGGATAGAAGTCGCGTGAGAATACATTGTATGCAGATGAGGGTCTTATGTTTTTTGTCAAATCCCGCAATTTCGGTAGTTCATGTGATGCAATGCATTAATTCACTCGTTGACTTTCCCGGCAATAAGATTAATTTTACAAAGTTGGAGGCCATGCCTATGGGAGGTCTTAGGGAAATACCTGATACTGAGGGCAAATCCTGGTTTCCTTTTGAATGGTCACGGGGGTGGTTTCCCTATTTCAGTACATGCATTACATTTGTCTTTGATCATTTATTTAATGTGAACTATGTCCATTTGTTTGACAAAATTAAACAAGACCTTCAAAGGTGGGAGGCATTTTCAATATCCTGGCTAGGTCCAATAGCTTTTATTAAAATGAATGCCCTTCCTCATTTTCTTCACCCCGTGTGAATGTTTTCTATGATGTTTCCCGGACAGATATTTCGGAAACATAATGGCTGATTTAGCTCTTTTATTTGGCACCATAAACGATTCTTTATCTAGCTAATAAAATTGCAACTGCCCCACAGATTGTGAGGAGTAGATCTCCCCGATTAAAATCAATCAATTAAGTTTTTTAAAAATCGTTTGTTCGTGCCTGGGCCGCTGAGGTCTCGGCATCAATACGGCTAGACAACGAGCCCTCTCAGACAAAGTGAACCCTTATTAGGCTGATGTTCTTTGATAAAATGACAACATTTATGGAATATTGTCATAAAGTAATGATTATCAATACTGTTAAAACTTGAAGGACAATGCGTCAGATCGAGGCAATTCAGCCAAACCCATGTTTCTTACCCCGTAATTGGTATACCGGGGATAATGGATTCCAGGTTTAAACTGTGGGTAGCGAGGGGATACCTTGTTTGGGTCATTTAGAATTAGTAGTAACCCTACAGTGTGGAAACAGGTCCTTTGGCCCAGCAAGTCCACTTCGATCCTCTGAAGAGTAACCCACCCACATCCATTCCCCTACCATCCTATATTTATCCTGACTGATGTCTGAACTTACAGATCCTGGAACACGATGAGCGATTTAGCAATGGCCAAGCCATCTAACATACACATGTTTGTGACTGTGGGAGGAAACCTACGCAGACACAGTTGAGAATATACTAAGTCAACACAGCCAGTCACCCAAGGCTGGAACCAAACCTGTGACCCTGGTGCGGTGAGTCAGCTGTGCAAACCACCGAGCAACCACGTGTTACTTGAAGGAGAAACAATGATACCGTTTGATCAAATAACTCGTAAGTATGGACTACCTGGTAGGAACTTCATCTGTTTTTTTCCAGATTAGAGATTTGATTAAAAAAACACAATTTTGACTGATACTTATAGATCCAATACAGAGGATCAGGTGATTATTGTAAAGAATACCCTCTCTGTCAGTACCCTGTGTCATTTGCTGGAGAGTGTCCCCGCAGACAAGACTGTGCAGCTTCGTGACGTCTGTGCGAGAGAGTTGGGGGTTTAGATCTTTTCGGAAATCTAAACAAATATCCCTGTGAGGATATTTGCGAAAATGCTCGAAGGATATTGATCTGTAATAGAACCCATTCCATGCAGTTGAAAAATCTTCACAGGTTCTATCTGACCCCAGATTTTCTCTCAAAATTCAAAGTGGGATTAACTTCAGCGTGTCCTAAATGCAGAATGACTACAGACACTCTTACTCATTGCACGTGGTCCTGCTACGGGCTTCGTATATATTGGAGCACTGCGTTAGGTGTGGTACAGTGAGTCCTGGGGACCGAATTGGAGATGGACCCGGTTTCTCTTTTCCTGGTCCTGCCCAGAGTATCTTACACAGATGCATATGGGAAAAAAATATTATTACTTTCTGGGCTAGGGAGAATATTATGTGTGTTGTATGTCTGAAAACTCCCCAGGTCTGTTGGGACTTTGTAAGCTCATCATGTAGAATATCCCTCTGGACTTTCACACTAACATGGTGCAACAAAAAAACAGAGATCAATGTAAGTCATAGGGTCATAGAGTCATAGAGATGTACAGCATGGAAACAGACCCTTCAGTCCAACCCGTCCATGCCGGCCAGATATCCCAAACCAATCTAGTCCCACCTGCCAGCACCTGGCCCATATCCCTCCAATCCCTTCTTATTCATTCACCCATCCAAATGCCTCTTAAATGTTGCACTTGTATCAGCCTCCCCGACATCACCTGGCAGTTCATTCCATTCACGTACCACTCTCTATGTGAAATAGTTGCCCCGTAGTTCTCTATTATATCTTTCCCCTCTCACCCTAAACCTATACCTTCTCGTTATGACTCCTCGACCCCAGGGAAAAGACTTTACCTATTTACCCTATCCATGCCCATCATAATTTAGTAAAACTCTATAACGTCAGCACTCAGCCTCCGACGCTCCTGGGAAAACAGCCCGGGTCTGTTCAGCCTCTCTCTATAGCTCAAATCCTTCGACGCTGGCAACATCCATGAAATCTTTTCTGAACCCTTTCAAGTTTCACAACATCTTTCCGATAGGCAGGAGACCAGAATTGCACGCAACATTCCAACACCCCAGTCTGTTCAGCCTCTCTCTATAGCTCAAATCCTTCAACACTGGCAACATCCGTGAAATCTTTTCTGAACCCTTTCAAGTTTCAGAACATCTTTCCGATAGCAGGAGACCAGAATTGCATGCAACATTCCAACACTGGCCTAACTCGTGTCCTGTACAGTCGCAACATGATCTTAAAACTCCTGTACTCTATACTCTGACCAATAAAGGAAACGCCTTCATCACTATCCTATCTACCTGCAACTCCCCTTTCAAGGAGCTATGAACCTGCACTCCAAGGTCTCTTTGTTCAGCAACACTCCCTGCTACCTTATCATTAAGTGTATAAGTCCTGCCAAGATTTTCTTTCGCAAAATGCAGCACCTCGCATTTATCTGAATTAAACTCCATCTGCCACTCCTCAGCCCATTGGCCATTTGGCCAATCTGAGATGACCCTCTTCGCTCTCCACTACACCTCCAATTTTGGTGTCATCTGCAAACTTACTAATTGTACCTCTTATGCTTACATCCAAATCATTTATGTCAATGACACAAAGTAGTGAATCCAGCACCGATCATTGTGGCACTGCACTTGTCGCAGGCCTCCAGTCTGAAAAACAACCCTCCACCACCACCCTCTGTCTTCTACCTTTGAGCCAGTTCTGTATCCAAATGGCTAGTTCTCCATGTACATCATGAGTTCGAACCATGCCATCCAGTTTCCCATGGGGAACCTCATCAAAACCCTTATTGAAGTCCATTTAGATCACATCTACCCCTCTGCCCTCATCAATCCTCTCTGTTACTTCCTCAAAAAACTAAATCAAGTTTGTGAGACATGATTTCTCACGCACAAAGCCATGTTGACTATCCCTAATCGCCCTTGCCTTTCCAAATATATGCACATCCTGTCCCTCACGATTCCCTCCAACAACTTGCCCATCACCAACGTCAGGCCCACTGATCTATAGTTCCCTGGCTTGGACTTAACACCCTTCCTGTACAATGGCACAGCGTTTGCCAACCTCCAGTCTTCCGGCAACTCACCTGTGACTATCCATATTACAAATATCTCAGCCAGAGGCCCAGCAATCACTTCTCTAGCTTCCCACAGAGTTCTAGGATACACCTGATCAGGTACTGGGGATTTATCCACCTTTACCCGTTTCAAGACATCCAGCACTTCCTCCTCTGTAATATAGACAGTTTGCAAGGTGTCACCATCTTGCAAATTTCCCTACATTTTATATGTTCCATATCATTTTCCACAGTAAATACTGATGCACAATACTCCTTTCGTATTTCCCCCATACTTCCTGTGCTAGGAAAAATATTCTGTTGTGTTGGATGTCTGATAACTACTCCTATTGGGTAGTTGTGAGGTCGTCATGGAGAATATCCCTTTGGACGTTCTCACCAGTATGGTGCAGAGATTTATATAAGGTATGGCAACCCTTTTTGGATTACCACAATACCGGCTTATCTGCCACTCTAAAAAGGGCTTTTATATAGTCATGACGATATTGTCTAATGAATCACATATTAGGAATTATGAACGTATGAATGTGTCTCAGTTAATGCTCTCGAAGAACGAGAGCTATCACTTTGTTATGCTGAACCGTATTATTTATTATTTATTTACTGTTTATTTTTGTTTTTCTTCTGTCCGTTTAGA
>NW_025204267.1:0-1288 GCF_004010195.1 Chiloscyllium plagiosum
CACCAGAGTACGCACGAATACCCACACACAGTATCGCCCCGTACCCCAGGGTACCCAGGAATAGACACACACACAGCACAACCCTGCACCCCAGTGTACCCAGGAATACTCTCTCACACAGCACCACCCCGTACCCCGATGTAGCCAGGAATACCCTCACACAGCACCACCCCATAACCTAGTGTACCCAGGAATACACACACACAGCACCACCCTGTACAGCAGTGTACCCAGGAATACACACACACAGCACCACCCCATACCCCAGTGTACCCAGGAATACGCTTCACAGCACCACCCCGTACCCTAGTGTACCCATGAATACCCTCTCACACAGCACCACTCTTACCCCAGTGTACCCAGGAATACCCTTACTCAGCATACCCCCATACCCCAGTGTACCCAGGAATACCCTCTCTCACAGCACCACCCCGTATCCCAGTGTACCCAGGAATACCCTCACACAGCACCACTCCATACCCCAGTGTATCTAGGAATACCCTCTCACACAGCACCACCCCGTACCACAATGTACCCAGGAATACCCACACACAGCACCATCCCATACCCCAGTGTACCCAGGAATACTCTCACACAGCACCACCCCGTACCCCAGTGTACCCAGGAATACCCACACACAGCATCACCCCATACCCCAGTGTACCCAGGAATACCCCCACACTGCACCACCCCGTAACCAAGTGTACCCAGGAATACCCTCTCACACAGCACCAACTCATACCCCAGTGTACCCAGGAATACCCCCACACTGCACCACCCCGTAACCAAGTGTACCCAGGAATACCCTCTCACACAGTACCACCCCATACCCCAGTGTGCCCAGGAATACCCTCACACAGCACTACCCTGTACCCAGGAATACCCTCACACAGCAGCATCCCATACCCCAGTGTACCCAGGAATACCCTCTCACACAGTACCACCCCATACCCCAGTGTACCCAGGAATACCCCCACACAGCACTACCCTGTACCCAGGATTACCCTCACACAGCAGCATCCCATACCCCAGTGTACCCAGGAATATCCTCTCACACAGTACCACCCCATACCCCAGTGTACCCAGGAATACCCTCTCACACAGCTACCCTGTACCCAGGAATACCCTCACACAGCAGCATCCCATACCCCAGTGTACCCAGGAATACCCTCTCACACAGTACCACCCCATACCCCAGTGTGCCCAGGAATACCCTCACACAGCACTACCCTGTACCCAGGAATACCCTCACACAGCAGCATCCCATACCCCAGTGTACCCAGGAATA
>NW_025204267.1:1630-3003 GCF_004010195.1 Chiloscyllium plagiosum
TTTCGGGCATGAGCCCTTCTTCAGGAATGAGGAAAGTGTGTCCAGCAGGCTAAGATAAAAGGTAGGGAGGAGAGACTTGGGGGAGGGGCGTTGGAAATGCGATAGGTGGAAGGAGGTCAAGGTGAGGGTGATAGGCCGGAGTGGGGTGGGGGCGGAGAGGTCAGGAAGATGATTGCAGGTTAGGAAGGCGGTGCTGAGTTCAGCACCGCCTTCCTAACCTGCAATCATCTTCCTGACCTCTCCGCCCCCACCCCACTCCGGCCTATCACCCTCACCTTAACCTCCTTCCACCTATCGCATTTCCAACGCCCCTCCCCCCACGTCCTTCCTGCCTATCTTTTATCTTACCCTGCTGGACACACTTTCCTCGTTCCTGAAGAAGGGCTCACGCCCGAAATGTTGATTCTCCACAAACTAGTGTACCCAGGAAGACGCTCACACATAGCACCACCCCATACCCCAGTGTACCAAGGAATACCCTCACACAGCACTAACCCATAACTCAGTGGACTCAGGAATACCCTCACACAGCACCACCCTGTTCCCCAGTGTACCCAGGAACACCCTCACACACACCACCACCCCGTACCCCACTCTACCCAGGAATACCGTCACACAGCACCACCCCGCACCCCAGTGTACCCAGGAATACCCTCACACAGCACCAGCTCGTACCTCAATATATCCAGGAATACCTTCACAAAGTACCACCCCGTACCCCAGTGTACCCAGGAATACACTCACACAGCACCATCCCGTAACCCAGTGTACCCAGGAATACCCTCACACAGCACCACTCCATACCACAGTGTATCCAGGAATACCCTCACATAGCACCAGCTCGTACCACAGTGTACCCAGGAATCCCCACACACAGCTCATGCCGTACCCCAGTGTACCCAGGAATACCCTCTCACACAGCACCACCCCATACCACAGTGTATCCAGGAATACCCTCACACAGCACTACCCCGTAACACAGTGTACCCAGGAATACCCTCACACAGCACCACCCTGTTCCCCAGTGCAGCCAGGAATACCCTCACACAGCACCACCCTGTTCCCCAGTGCACCCAGGAATACCCACATACAGGACCACCCCATACCCTAGTGTACCTAGGAACATCTTCACACACACCACCACCCCGTACCACAGTGTACCCAGGAATACCCTCTCACAGCACCACCCCGTACCACAGTGTACCCAGGAATACCCTCTCACAGCACCGCCCCGGTCCCCAGTGCAGCCAGGAATACCCTCACACAGCACCACCCTGTTCCCCAGTGCAGCCAGGAATACCCTCACACAGCACCACCCTGTTCCCCAGTGCAGCCAGGAATACCCTCACACAGCACCACCCTGTTCCCCAGTG
>NW_025204267.1:3237-5819 GCF_004010195.1 Chiloscyllium plagiosum
CACCTTGTCTCAGTCAAATCCCTCGAACTCAGCACCACCTTCCTAACCTGCAATCTTCTTCCTGACCTCACCGCCCCACCCCACTCCGGCCTATCACCCTCACCTTGACCTCCTTCCACCTATTGTGTTTCCAACGCCCCTCCCCCAAGTCCCTCCTCCCTACCTTTTATCTTAGCCTGCTGGACACACTTTCCTCATTCTTGAAGAAGGGCGAATGCCCGAAACGTCGATTCTCCATAACCTAGAGGGTACCCAGGAATACCCTCTCACACAGCACACCCCATACGCCAGTGTACCCAGGAAAACCCTCACACAGTACCACCCCGTACCCCAGTGTACCCAGGAATACCCACACACAGCACCACCCCATACCCCAGAATACCCAGGAATACCCTCTCACACAGCACCACCCCATACCCCAGAATACCCAGGAATACCCTCTCACACAGCACACCCCATACGCCAGTGTACCCAGGAATACCCTCACACAGCACCACCCTGTTCCCCAGTGCACCCAGGAATACCCACATACAGGACCACCCCATACCCCAGTGTACCCAGGAACACCTTCACACACACCACCACCCCGTACCACAGTGTACCCAGGAATACCCTCTCACACAGCACCACCCCGTACCACAGTGTACCCAGGAATACCCTCTCACACAACACCACCCAATACCCGAGTGTACCCAGGAATACCATCACACAGCACCACCTCATACCCCAGTGTACCCAGAAATACCCCCACACAGCACCACTCCATACCCCAGTGTATCCAGGAATACCCTCTCACACAGCACCACCCCATACCCCAGTATACCCAGGAATACCCTCTCACAGCACTACACAGTACCCAAGTGTACCCAGGAATACCCTCTCACAGCACTACCCCATACCCTAGTGTACCTAGGAATACCCTCTCACAGCACTACACACTACCCAAGTGTACCCAGGAATACCCTCTCACAGCACTACCCCATACCCCAGTGTACCCAGGAATACCCTCACACAGCACTACCCCTTCCCCCACTGTACCCAGGAATACCGTCACACAGCATCGCCCCGTACCCTCGTGTACCCACGAAAACCCTCGCACAAAGCACCACCCCGTACCCAAATATACCCAGGAATTCCTTCACACAGTACCACCCCGTACCCAATGTACCGAGGAATACCCTCTCACACAGTACCACCCCGTGCCCCAGTGTACCCAGAAATACCCTCACACAGCACCACCCTGTAACCTTGTGTACCCAGGAATACCCTCTCACAAAGCACCACCCCGTACTCCAAGATACCCAGGAATACCTTCACACAGTTCCACCCCGTACCCAATATGACCAGGAATATCATCACACAGCATCGCACCGTACCCTTGTGTACCCAGGAATACCCTCGCACACAGCACCACCCCGTACTCCAATATACCCAGGAATACCTTCACACAGTTCCACGCCGTACCCCAGTGTACCCAGGAATATCCTCTCACACAGCACCACCCCATACACCAGTGTACCCAGGAATACCCCCACACAGCACCACCCCATACCCAAGTGTACCCAGGTATACCCTCACACAGCACCACCCCATACCCCAGTATACCCAGGAATACCCTCACACAATACCACCCGTTAACCTAGTGTACCCAGGAATGCCCTCGCACACAGCACCACCCCATACACCAGTGTACCCAGGAATACCCTCACACAGTACCACCCTGTAACCCAGTTTACCCAGGAATACCCTCTCACACAGCACCACCCCGTACCACAGTATACCCAGGAATACCCTCACACAGCACTACCCCGTACCCCAGTGTACGCAGGAATACCCTTTGACACAGCACCACGCCATACCCCAATGTACCCAGGAATACTCTCACACAGCACCACCCCATACCCAAGTGTACCCAGGAATACTCTCACACAGCACCACGCCGTACCCAAGTGTACCCAGGAATACCCTCACACAGAAATACCCACACCCGAGCCAGTTTTCCCTCCAAGGCCCAAGGGATTCTTCCATATCCACCACAAATTCACCTGCACCTCCACACACATCATTTACTGCATACTGCATCCGCTGCACCCGATGTGGCCTCCTCGATATTGGGGAGACAGGCCGCCGACTTGCGGAACGTTTCAGAGAACAACTCTGGGACACCCACACCAACCAACCCAACCACCCCGTGGCTCAACACTTCAACTCCCCCTCCCACTCCACCAAGGACATGCAGGTCCTTGGACTGCTCCATCACCAGACCATAGCAACACGACGCCTGGAGGAAGAGCGCCCCATCTTCCGTCTAGGAACCCTCCAACCGCAAGGGATGAACTCAGATTTCTCCAGATTTCCTCATTTCCCCTCCCCCCACCTTGTCTCAGTCAAATCCATCGAACTCAACACCGCCTTCCTAACCTGCAATCTTCTTCCTGACCTCTCCTCCCCCACTCCCACTCCGGCCTATCACCCTCACCTTATCACCCTCACCTTAACCTCCTTACACCTATCGCATTTCCAACGCCCCTCTCCCAAGTACCTCCTCCCTATCTTTTATCTTAGCCTGCTGGACACACTTT
>NW_025204267.1:5988-7616 GCF_004010195.1 Chiloscyllium plagiosum
AGTGTACCCAGGAATACCCTCACACAGCACCACCCTGTTCCCCAGTGCACCCAGGAATACCCACATACAGGACCACCCCATACCCCAGTGTACCCAGGAAACACCTTCAACACACCACCACCCCGTACCACAGTGTACCCAGGAATACCCTCTCACACAGCACAACCCCGTACCACAGTGTACCCAGGAATACCCTTCTTTCCTGAAGAAGGGCTTATGCCCGAAACGTCGATTCTCCTGTTCCTGGATGCTGCCTGACCTGCTGCGCTTTTCCAGCAACACATTTCCTACCCAGGAATACCCTCTCACAGCACTACCCCGTACCCCAGTGTTCCCAGGAATACCCTCTCACAGCACTACCCCATACCCCAGTGTACCCAGGAATACCGTCACACAGCATCGCCCCGTACCCTCGTGTACCCAGGGATATCCTCACACAGCACCACCCTGTTCCCCAGTGCACCCAGGAATACCCACGTACAGGACCACCCCATACTCTAGAGTATCCATGAATGCCCTCACACAGCACCACCCCATACCCTAGTGTACCCAGGAATGCCCTCTCACACAGAACCACCCCATACCCCAGTGTACCCAGGAATACACTCACACAGCACCACCCCGTAACCCAGTGTACCCAGGAATACCCACACACAGCACCACCACATAGCCCAGTGTACCCAAGAATACCCTCTCACACAGCACCACCCCATACCCCAGTGTACCCAGGAATACCCTCACACAGTACCACCCGTACCCCAGTGTACCCAGGAATATCCTCACACAGCACCACCCCATACCCTAGCGTACAAAGGAATACCCTCTCACACAGCACCACACCGTACCCCAGTGTACCCAGGAATACGCTCTCACACAGCATCACCCTGTGCCCCAGTGTACCCAGGTATATCCTCTCACACAGCACCACCTGTTCCCCAGTGTACCCAGGAATACCCTCTCACACAGCACCACCCCGTACCCCAGTGTACCCAGGAATACCCTCTCACACAGCACCACCCGTACCCCAGTGTACCCAGGAATGCCCTCTCACACAGCACCACACTATACCCCAGTGCACCCAGGAATACCCTCTCACAGAATCCCCCCGTACCCCAGTTACCCAGGAATACACTCTCACACAGCACCACCCCAGTGTACCGAGGAACACCCTCACACAGCACCACCCTGTTCCCCAGTGTACCCAGGAATATCCTCACACCAAGCACCACCCTGTTCCCCAGTGTACCCAGGAATACCCACACACAGCACCACCCCATACCCCAGTGTACCCAGGAATACCCACACACAGCACCACCCCATACCCCAGTGTACCCAGGAATAACCTCACACAGCACCATCCCATATACCGGACTACCCAGGAATACCCTAAAACTGCATCCCCCCGTACCGCAGTGTACCCAGGCATACCCTCTCACACAGCACCACCCCATACCCCAGTATACCCAGGAATACCCTCTCACACAGCACCACCCAATACCCCAGTCAAGCCAGGAATACACACACACAGCACCACCCCATAGCCCGGTGTACCCAGGAATACCATCTCACACAGCACCACCCCAAACTCCAGTGTACCCAGGAATACCCACTCACACAGCACCACCCCG
>NW_025204267.1:8207-9232 GCF_004010195.1 Chiloscyllium plagiosum
CCTAGCAATACCCTCACACAGCACCACCCCATACCCCAGTGTACCCAGGTATACCCTCACACAGCACCACACTATACACCAGTGTACCAGGAATACTCTCTCACACAGCATCACCTGCTTCCCCAGTGCACCCAGGAATACCCTCCCACACAGCACCACCCCATACCCCAGTGTACCCAGGAATACCCTCCCACACAGCACCACCCCATACCCTAGTGTACCCAGGTATACCCGCTCACACAGCACCACCCCATACCCCAGTGTACCCAGGTATACCCGCTTACACAGTACTACCCCATACCCCAGTGCACCCAGGAATACCCTCTCACACAGCACCACCTGGTTCCCCAGTGCAGCCAGGAATACCCATACACAGCACCACCCCATACCCTAGTGTACCCAGGAATACCCTCACACAGCACCACCCCATACCCTAGTGTACCCAGGAATACCCTCACACAGCACCACACTATACACCAGTGTACCAGGAATACTCTCTCACACAGCATCACCTGGTTCCCCAGTGCACCCAGGAATACCCTCACACAACACCACCCCATACCCTAGTGTGCCCAGGAAGACCCTCACACAGCACCACCGTACCCCAGTGTACCAGGAATACCCTCACACAACACCACCCCGTACCCCAGTGTACCCAGGAATACCCACACGCAGCACTACCCTGTTCCCCTGTGTACCCAGGAATACCCTCTCACACATCACCACCACATACCCCAGTGTACCTAGGAATATCCACACACAGCAACACCCCATTCCCCAGTGTACCCAGGAAAACCCGCTCACACAGCACCACCCGTACCCCAGTGTACCCCGGAATACCCTCTCACACAGCACCACCCCATACCCCAGTGTACCCAGGAATACCCTCTCACACAACACCACCTGGTTCCCCAGTGCAGCCAGGAATACCCACACACAGCACCACCCCATACCCTAGTGTGCCCAGGAACACCCTCACACAGTACCACCCGTACCCCAGTGCACCCAGGAATACCCTCTCACAC
>NW_025204268.1:0-911 GCF_004010195.1 Chiloscyllium plagiosum
TTCTGGAACACAGTGAGCAGTGAGTCCTGGAACCCCATGAGCAGTGAGACATGGAACACCGTGAGCAGTGAGCCCCGGAATACCGTGAGCAGCGAGCCCCGGAACACCGTGAGCATTGAGTCCGGGAACACCATGAGCAGTGAGTTCTGGAACACGTGAGTTGTGGATCACCGTGAGCAGTGGGTTCTGGAACACCGTGAGCAGTGTGTCCTGGAACACCATGAGCAGTGAATCCCGGAACACTGTGAGCAGTGAATCCCGGAACACAGTGAGCAGTGAATCCTGGAACACAACGAGCATGAATCCCGGAACACTGTGAGCAGTGAGTTCTGGAACGCTGTGAGCAGTGAGTTCTGGAACACCATGAGCAGTGAGACCTGGAACATCGTGAGCAGTGAACCCTGGAATCCCATGAGCAGTGGGTTCTGGAACACCGTGAGCAGTGTGTCCCGCAATACCGTGAGCAATGAGTTCCGGAACACTGTGAGCAGTGAGTCCCGGAACACCGTGAGCAGTGTGTCCCGGAACACTGTGAGCAGTGTGTCCCGGAACACTGTGAGCAGTGAGTCCCGGAACACTGTGAGCAGTTTGTTCTGGAACACCGTGAGTAGTGTGTCCCAGAACACCGTGAGCAGTGAGTCCCGGAACACCGTGAGCAGTGATACCCGGAACACCTTGAGCAGTGTGTTCCAGAACAACGTGGGCAGTGAGTTCTGGAACACTGTGAGCAGTGTGTCCTGGAACACCATGAGCAGTGAGTTCTGGAACACTGTGAGCAGTGAGTCCTGGAACATCGTGAGCACTGAGTTCTGGAACACAGTGAGCAGTGAGTCCTGGAACACCATGAGCAGTGAGACATGGAACACCGTGAGCAGTGAGCCCCGGAATACCGTGAGTAGCGAGCCCCGGAA
>NW_025204268.1:1268-9232 GCF_004010195.1 Chiloscyllium plagiosum
TGAGCAGTGAGTCCTGGAACACCGTGAGCAGTGAGTCCTGGAACATCGTGAGCAGTCAGTCCTGGAACACCGTGGACAGTTTGTCCCAGAACAGTGTGAGCAGTGTGTCCCAGAAAACCATGAAAACGGGGTTCCAGAACACCGTGGACAGTGTGTTCTGGAACACCATGAGCAGTGAGTCCCGGAACACCGTTAGCAGTGAGTCCTGGAACACCGTCAGCAGTGTGTCCCGGAACGCCGTGAGCAGTGAGTCCTGGAACACCGTGAGCATTGTGTCCCAGAAAACTATGAGCAGTGTGTCCCGGAAAACCGTGAGAAGTGTGTCCCGGAAAACCGTGCGAAGTGTGTCCTGGAACACCGTGAGCAGCGTGTCCCGGAAAACCATGAGCAGTGAGTCGAGGAACACCATGAGCAGTGTGTCCTGGAAAACCGTGAGCGATTGTTTCTGGAATACGGTGAGCAGTGAGTCACAGAAAACTGTGATCAGTGATTCCTGGAACACCGTAGATAGTTTGTCCCAGAACACTGTGAGCAGTGAGTGCCAGAAAACCATGAAAACGGGTTCCGGAACACCGTGAGCAGTGTGTCCTAGAACATCGTGAGCAGTCAGTCCTGGAACACCATGGACAGTTTGTCCCAGAACAGTGTGTGCAGTGTGTCCCAGAAAACCATGAAAACGGGTTCTGGAACACAGTGGGCAGTGAGTCCCGGAACACCATTAGCAGTAAGTTCTAGAACACTGCAAGCAATGTATCCCGGAACACCGTGAGCAGTGAGTCCTGGAATACCATGAGCAGTGAGTCCCGGAACACCATGAGCAGTGAGTCCTGGAACACCGTGAGCAGTGAGTCCTGGAACATCGTGAGCAGTCAGTCCTGGAACACTGTGGACAGTTTGTCCCAGAACAGTGTGAGCAGTGTGTCCCAGAAAACCATGAAAACGGGGTTCCGGAACACCGTGGACAGTGTGTTCTGGAACACCATGAGCAGTGAGTCCCGGAACACCGTGAGCAGTGAGTCCTGGAACACCGTCAGCAGTGTGTCCCGGAACACCGTGGACAGTTTGTCCCAGAACAGTGTGAGCAGTGTGTCCCAGAAAACCATGAAAACGGGGTTCCGGAACACCGTGGACAGTGTGTTCTGGAACACCATGAGCAGTGAGTCCCGGAACACTATGAGCAGTGTGTCCCGGAAAACCGTGAGAAGTGTGTCCCGGAAAACCGTGCGAAGTGTGTCCTGGAACACCGTGAGCAGCGTGTCCCGGAAAACCATGAGCAGTGAGTCGAGGAACACCATGAGCAGTGTGTCCTGGAAAACCGTGAGCGATTGTTTCTGGAATACGGTGAGCAGTGAGTCACAGAAAACTGTGATCAGTGATTCCTGGAACACCGTAGATAGTTTGTCCCAGAACACTGTGAGCAGTGAGTGCCAGAAAACCATGAAAACGGGCTCCCGAACACCGTGAGCAGTGTGTCCCGGAACACCGTGAGCAGTGAGTCCCGGAACACTATTAGCAGTAAGTTCTAGAACACTGAGAGCAATGTATCCAGGAACACTGTGAGCAGTGAGTCCCGGAACACCATGAGCAGTGAGTGCTGGAACACCAGGTGCAGTGAGTCGAGGAACACTGTGAGCAGTGAGTCCCGGAACACCATGAGCAGTGAGTCCTGGAACACCATGAGCAGTGAGACCCGGAACACCGTGAGCAGTGAGTCCCGGAACACCAGGTGCAGTGAGTCGAGGAACACCGTGAGCAGTGAATCCCGGAACACCGTGAGCAGTGAGTCCCGGAACACCACGAGCAGTGGGTCCCGAAACACCATGAGCAGTGAGTCCCGGAACACCGTGAGCAGTGAGTCCCGGAACACCACGAGCAGTGAGTCCCGAAACACCATGAGCAGTGAGTCCCGGAACACCGTGAGCAGTGTGTCTCGGAACACCGTGAGCAGTGAGTCCTGGAATGCCATGAGCAGTGAGTCCCGGAACACTATGAGCAGTGTGTCCCGGAAAACCGTGAGCGATTGGTTCTGGAAAACCGTGATCAGTGATTCCTGGAACACCGGGGACAGTTTGTCCCAGAACACTGTGAGCAGTGTGTCCCAGAAAACCATGAAAACGGGTTCAGGAACACCGTGAGCAGTGAGTCCCGGAACACCATTAGCAGTAGGTTCTAGAACACTGACAGCAATGTATCCCGGAACACCGTGAGCAGTGAGTCCTGGAACACCAGGTGCAGTGAGTCAAGGAACACTGTGAGCAGTGAGTCCTGGAACACCATGAGCAGTGAGTCCCGGAACACCGTGAGCAGTGTGTCCCGGAAAACCGTGAGCGATTGGTTCTGGAAAACCGTGATCAGTGATTCCTGGAACACCGGGGACAGTTTGTCCCAGAACACTGTGAGCAGTGTGTCCCAGAAAACCATGAAAACGGGTTCCGGAACACCGTGAGCAGTGAGTCCCGGAACACCATTAGCAGTAAGTTCTAGAACACTGAGAGCAATGTATCCCGGAACACCGTGAGCAGTGAGTCCCGGAACACCATGAGCAGTGAGTCCTGGAACACCAGGTGCAGTGAGTCAAGGAACACTGTGAGCAGTGAGTCCCGGAACACCGTGAGCAGTGAGTCCTGAAACACCATGAGCAGTGAGTCCTGAAACACCGTGAGCAGTGAGTCCCGGAACACCGTGAGCAGTGTGTCCTGAAACACCAGGTGCAGTGAGTCGAGGAACACCGTGAGCAGTGAGTCCCGGAACACCGTGAGCAGTGAGTCCCGGAACACCATGAGCAGTGAGTCCTGGAATACCATGAGCAGTGAGTTCCGGAACACCATGAGCAGTGAATCCTGGATCACCAGGTGCAGTGAGTCGAGGAACACCGTGAGCAGTGTGTTCCGGAAAACCGTGAGTGATTGGTTCTGGAATACGGTGAGCAGTGAGTCCCGGAAAACCGTGATCAGTGATTCCTGGAACACCGTGAACAGCTTGTCCCAGACCACTGTGAGCAGTGAGTCCCGGAAAAACATAAAAACGGGTCCCGGCACATCGTGAGCAGTGAGTCCCGGAACACCGTGGACAGTGTGTCCTGGAACACCGTGAGCAGTTAGTCCCGGAACACCGTGAGAAGTGAGACCCGAAACACCATGAGCAGTGAGTCCTGGAAAACCGTGAGCAGTGCGTCCCGGAATAACGTGAGCAATGAGTTCCGGAACACCATGAGCAGTGAGTTCTGGAACACCGTGAGCAGTGAGTCCCAGAACACCGTGAGCAGTGAGTCCTGGAACACCAGGTGCAGTGAGTCGAGGAACACCGTGAGCAGTGAGTCCCGGAACACCGTGAGCAGTGAGTCCCGGAACACCATGAGCAGTGAGTCCTGGAATACCATGAGCAGTGAGTTCCGGAACACCATGAGCAGTGAGTCCTGGATCACCAGGTGCAGTGAGCCGAGGAACACCGTGAGCAGTGTGTCCCGGAAAACCGTGAGTGATTGGTTCTGGAATACGGTGAGCAGTGAGTCCCGGAAAACCGTGATCAGTGATTCCTGGAACACCGTGGACAGCTTGTCCCAGAACACTGTGAGCAGTGAGTCCCGGAAAAACATAAAAACGGGTCCCGGCACATCGTGAGCAGTGAGTCCCGGAACACTGTGGACAGTGTGTCCTGGAACACCGTGAGCAGTGAGTCCCGGAACACCGTGAGAAGTGAGACCCGAAACACCATGAGCAGTGAGTCCTGGAAAACCGTGAGCAGTGTGTACCGGAATAACGTGAGCAATGAGTTCCGGAACACTGTGAGCAGTGAGTCCCGGAACACCGTGAGCAGTGAGTCCCAGAACACCGTGTGCAGTGAGCCCTGGAACACCGTGAGCAGTTTGTCTCGGATCACCTTGTGCAGTGAGTCCTGGAACACCGAGAGCAGTTTGTCTCGGATCATCGTGTGCAGTGAGTCCTGGAACACCGTGAGCAGTGTGTCCCGGAACACCGTGAGCAGTGAGTCCCGGAAAAACCGTGAGCAGTGAGTCCCAGAACACCGTGTGCAGTGTGTCCCGGAACACCGTGAGCAGTGAGTCCCGGAACACCGTGTGCAGTGAGCCCTGGAACACCGTGAGCAGTTTGTCTCGGATCACAGTGTGCAGTGAGTCCCGGTACACCGTAAGCAGTTTGCCTCGGATCACCATGTGCAGTGAGTCCTGGAACACCGTGAGCAGTGTGTCCCAGAATATCTTGAGCAGTGAGTCCTGGAACACTGTGAGAAGCGACTCCCGGAAAACCATGAGCAGTTTGTCACGGAACACCGTGCGCAGTGTGTCCTGGAACACCGTGAGCAGTGAGTCCCGGAACACCATGAGCAGTGTGTCCCGGAACACTGTGAGCAGTGAGTCCCGGAACACCGTGAGCAGTGAGTCCTGGAAGACCGTGAGCAGTGAGTCCCGGAGCACCGTGAGCAGTGAGTCCTGGAAAACCATGAGCAGTGTGTCCCGGAACACCGTGAGCAGTGTGTCACGGAACACTGTGAGTAGTGAGTCCCGGAACACCGTGAGCAGTGAGTCCTGGAACACCGTGAGCAGTGAGTCCCGGAACACCGTGAGCAGTGTGTCACTGAACACCGTGAGCAGTGAGTCCTGGAACACCGTGAGCAGTGAGTCCTGGAAAAACGTGAGCAGTGATTCCTGGAACACCCTGAGCAGTGACTCCAGGAACACTGTGAGCAGTTTGTCCTGGAACACCGTGAGCAGTGAGTTCTGGAACACCGTGAGCAGTGAGTCCCTGAACACTGTGAGCAGTGTGTCCCGGAATACCGTGAGCAGTTTGTCCTGGAACACCGTGAGCAGTGAGTTCTGGAACACCGTGAGCAGTGAGTCCTGCTGCACTGTGAGCAGTGTATCCCGGAACACCATGTGCAGTGAGCCCTGGAACGCCGTGAGCAGTTTGTCTCGGATCACCGTGTGCAGTGAGTCCCGGAACACCGTGAGCAGTTTGTCTCGGATCACCGTGAGCAGTGTGTCCTGGAACACCGTGATCAGTGAGTCCTGGAACACCGTGAGCAGTGAGTCCCAGAACACCGTGTGCAGTGAATCCCAAAACACCATGAGCAGTGAGTCCCGGAACATCATGAGCAGTGAGTCCTGGAACATCGTGAGCAGTGCGTCCCGGAGCACCGTGTGCAGTGAGTTCCGGAACACCGTGAGCAGTGAGTCCTGTAACACCGTATGCAGTGTGTCCTGGAACATCGTGAGCAGTGCGTCCCGGAGCACCATGTGCAGTGAGTCCCGGATCACCGTGTGCAGTGAGTCCCGGAACACCGTGATCAGTGAGCCCTGGAACGCCGTGAGCTGTTTTTCTTGGATCACCGTGTGCAGTGATTCCTGGAACAACGTGAGCAGTGTGTCCCGAAATACCGTGAGCAGTGAACCCTGGAACGCCGTGAGCAGTGTGTCCTGGAACACCGTGAGCAGTGAGTCCCGGAATACTGTGAACAGAATGTCCAGGAACACAGTGTGCTCTGAGCCCTGGAACACTGCGAGCAGTAAGTACTGAAACACCATGAGAAGTTTGTCCTGGAACACCGTGAGCAGTGTGTCCCGGAACACCGTGAGCAGTGAGTCCCGGAAAACCATGAGCAGTGAGTACCGGAACACCGTGAGCAGCGTGTCTCGGAATGCCATGAGCAGTGAGTCCAAGAATATCGTGAGCAGTGAGTCCCGGAACACAGTGAGAAGCGAGTCCCGGAAAACCATGAGCAGTTTGTCACGGAACACAATGAGCAGTGTGTCCTGGAACACCGTGAGCAGTGAGCCCCGGAACACCGTGAGCAGTGAGTCGTGGAACATCGTGAGCAGTGAGTCGTGGAACACCGTGAGCAGTGAGTCGTGGAACATCGTGAGCAGTGAGTCGTGGAACACCGTGAGCAGTGAGCCCCAGAATATCATGCGCAGTTGTCCTGGAACACAGTGAGCAGTGTGTCCCGGAATACCGTGAGCAGTGAGTCCCGGAACACTGTGAGCAGTTTGGCCTGGAACACCATGAGCAGTGAGTCCCAGAACACTGTGAGCAGTTTGTCCTGGAACACCGTGAGCAGTGAGTTCTGCAACACCGTGAGCAGTGTGTCCCGGAATACCGTGAGCAGTTTGTCCTGGAACACCGTGAGCAGTGAGTTCTGGAACACCGTGAGCAGTGTGTCCCTGAACACTGTGAGCAGTGTGTCCCGGAATACCGTGAGCAGTTTGTCCTGGAACAACGTGAGCAGTGAGTTCTGGAACACCGTGAGCAGTGAGTCCTGCTGCACTGTGAGCAGTGTATCACAGAACACCGTGTGCAGTGAGCCCCGGAACACCGTGAGCAGTGTGTCCCGGAACACTGTGAGCAGTGAGTCCCGGAACACCGTGAGCAGTGAGTCCTGGAAAACCATGAGCAGTGATTTGCGGCACACCGTGAGCAGTGAGTCCTGGAAAACCATGAGCAGTGAGTCCTGGAACACCGTGAGCAGTGAGTCCCGGAACACTGTGAGCCGTGAGTCCTGGAACACCGTGAGCAGTGAGTCCTGGAACACCATGAGCAGTGAGTCCCGGAACAACGTGAGCAGTTTGTCCCGGAACACCGTAGCAGTGTGTCCCGGAACACCTTGAGCAATGTGTCCCGGAATACCGTGAGCAGTTTGTCCTGGAATACCATGAGCATTGAGTCCTGGAACACTGTGCGCAGTGTGTCCCGGAATATCGTGAACAGTGTGTCCCGGAACACCATGTGCAGTGAGTCCTTGGACACCGTGAGCAGTTTGTCCCGGAACACCGTGAGCAGTGAATCCTGTAACACCGTGAGCAAAGAGTCCTGGTGCACCGTGAGCAGTGAGTCCCGGACTACCGTGAGCAGTGTGTCCCGGACTACCATGAGCAGTGTGTCCCGGAACACCGTGAGCAGTGTGTCCCGGATCTCCTTGAGCTGTGTGTCCCGGAATACCCTGAGCAGTTTGTCCTGGAATACCATGAGCAGTGTGTCCTGGAACACCGTGAGCAGTGTGTCCCGAAATATCATGCGCAGTTGCCCTGGAACACCGTGAGCAGTGTGTCCCGGAACACCGTGAGCAGTGAGTCCCGGAACACTGTGAGCAGTTTGTTCTGGAACACCGTGAGCAGTTTGTCCTGGAACACCATGAGCAGTGTGTCCCGGAACACCTTGAGCAGTGTGTCCCAGAATACGTGAGCAGCTTGTCCTGGAATACAGTGAGCAGTGTGTCCCGGAACACCGTGAGCAGTGAGTCCGGGAACACTGTGAGCAGTTTGCCCTGGAACACCGTGAGCAGTGAGCCCCGGAACACCGTGAGCAGTGTTTCCCAGAACACCGTGATCAGTGAGAACCGGAACACTGTGAGCAGTTTGTCCTGGAACACCATAAGCAGTGTGTCCCGGAAGACTGTGAGCAGTTTGTTCTGGAACACCGTGAGCAGTGTGTCCCGGAATACCGTGAGCAGTTTGTCCTGGAACACCGTGAGCAGTGAGTTCTGGACCACCGTGAGCAGTGAGTTCTGAAACACCGTGAGCAGTGTGTCCCGGAATGCCGTGAGAAGTTTGTCCTGTAACACCGTGAGCAGTGAGTTCTGGAACACGGTGAGCAGTGTGTCGCTGAACACTGTGAGCAGTGTGTCCCGGAATACCGTGAGCAGTTTGTCCTGGAACACCGTGAGCAGTGTGTCCCGGAACACCGTGAGCAGTGAGTCCCGGAAAACCATGAGCAGTCAGTACCGAAACACCGTGAGAAGCGTGTCCCGGAATGCCGTGAGCAGTGAGTCCAAGAATATCGTGAGCAGTGAGTCCCGGAACACAGTGAGAAGCGAGTCCCGGAAAACCATGAGCAGTTTGTCACGGAACACCGTGAGCAGTGTGTCCTGGAACACCGTGAGCAGTGAGCCCGGAACACCGTGAACAGTGTGTCCCGGAACACCGTGAGCAGTGAGTCGTGGAACACCGTGAGCAG
>NW_025204269.1:0-3005 GCF_004010195.1 Chiloscyllium plagiosum
ATCACACACACACACACAGATACACACAAAACATGCACACACATATGTACACATACTGCATACACACACATACGCACACACAGAGATACACAGACAGAAACAGCACCTATGTTTGAAAATAAATATTTTGGAAACTTTGTGATCTGAAATTGTTGAAGTTTCAGGAAAATGTTCCCTCAGTCCAGCTGACCACGGGGTATCATTGCTGTCTGGGGAATCCGTCCCACTGCCAAGCCTGAGACACAAAATCATTGAAACTTACGACTGAAACTTGCTTTTCTGGTGAGAGTTCAGAAAGCCATAAAGAAAGACCTCCATTTGTGTAGCACCTTTCATGACCTTTGGGTCACTTTTGGCAAAATGAAGTCCTCTTTGCCCAGCCAGATTTCCCCAAGCACTACATTATCGAAATGTCCGACACGGTCCCTGCTGAAGTAACTCGAGGACTCTCACACAACCGCTCTGACAACCAAGTTACCACAGGCAATGAAGCTAGACAGAGTCACAGAGTCATCGAGCCCGGAAATAGACCCTTCCACTTATTGGAACCTGAATCAAAGGTTTTAAAATGTGTGATGTACATTGATCTCAACATGTCCGCACCAATCAGACATCCCAACTTGACCTAGGCCCACCTGCCAGCACCCGGTCCATATCCCTCCAAACCCTTCCTATTCATATACCCATCCCAATGCCGCTTAAATGTTGCAATTGTACCAGCCTCCACCACATCCTCTGGCAGCTCATTCCACACACGTACCACCCTCTGTGTGAAAAATGTTGACCCTCAGATCCATCTTAAATCTCTCCCTTCTCACCCTAACCCTATTTTGGACTCTCCAAGGAAAAAGACCTTGTCTATTTACCCTATCCGTGCCCCTCATGGTTTTATAAACCTCTATAAGGTCACCCCTCAGCCTCCGACGCTCCAGGGAAAACAGCCCCAGCCTGTTCAGCCTCTCCCTGTAGCTCAGACCCTCCAACACTGGTAACATCCTTGTAAATGGATGTTACCAGGGTTGTATAGGCCACCGTTGGAATATTGCGTGCAATTCTGGTCACCTTCCTATCGGAAAGATGTTGTGAAACTCGAAAGGGTTCAGTAAAGATTTACAAGGATGTTGCCAGGGGTTGGAGGATCTGAGCTACAGGGAGAGGCTGAACAGGCTGGGGCTGTTTTCCCTGGGGCGTCGGAGGCTGAGGGGTGATCTTATAGAGGCTGATAAAATCATGAGGGGCATGGATAGGATAAATAGACAAGGTCTTTTCCCTGGGGTCAGGGAGTCCAGAACTAGAGGGCATAGGTTTAGGGTGAGAGGGGAAAGATATAAAAGAGACCTAAGGGGCAACTTTTTCACGCAGAGGGTGGTACATGTATGGAATGAGCTGCCAGAGGATGTGGTGGAGGCTGGTACAATGACAACATTTAAAAGGCATCTGGATGAGTGTATGAATAGGAAGGGATTGGAGGGATATGGGCCGGGTGCTGGCAGGTGGGACTAGATTAATTTCGGATATCTGGTGGATGAGTTGGACCGAAGGGTCTGTTTCTGTGTTGAACATCTCGATGACCTCCTCCCTCTCCACCCCCGACCGGCAATCCGGGAGAGACAACTTCACCCGGGGAGCAGGGAGACGCTCCCACAGGGAGTGTTCAAGGTGAACGTGGGGAGCTCGATCGATGGCTGAGGGAGAATGGGAGTGGCTGGGGAGGGTCATGGGCTGGGGTGGGTGGGGGGAGGGGGGGGTGTTGACTCAGGGGCAGTGGGAATACTGGCTCGGCTTGTCTCCGAGCACCAGGTGCTACCTCACCTGATGGATTCAACATGGACGTGACCAAAGATGGCCGCCAGTGAACCAGAAACCTCTGATACGCCCCTCCATCGCCTGCACTGAGCAGACTCTGCGAGTCGGCGGGGGGGTGAGTGTGGCGGTGAGGGAGAGTGGGAAAGATGATAAATTCTCACGCCGGATATCTCAGTATATTTTAGTCGCTCGCGTCTTCGGCCTGCAGCTCCTGATGTTGTTCATTCCCAGAGAGAAGGTGTGCCAACACTGCCCCCTGGAGGCACCAATTGATGCACACTGTAACCATCAGGCCATTCAGCCCTCCCTGTCTGGAGAACTCTCCCCCGCTTCGGAGTTCACCAACATTCCAGAGCACCGGGGACATATGCTTCAGCCAAATATTGGGAATTACGTTGCCCCAACGGGCTCATTGACACCGACTCCATCCCGCTCCCTGCGAGTTATCCAACAGGTCGTCAGCTCGGGCTCAGAACTGACTCTCAGATGAGCTTCTGACCCCATGCCGACCCCATCGTGAGGAGCACATGCTGGCGTTGCCCTCACATCACCAGACACCAGCTCCTGCTTCACAATGTCTGCTGGTGAAACCAGGACGTCCTCATTCCAAACACATCGGTGCACCCCACACCAGGGCACGCTCACCGAGCACACAGGGGAGGGGTGGGGGGGGTTCTCAACTTCATCTCTGTAACCCCCTCCAGCCCCTACACCCCCTCCCTATCTCTGTAACCCCCTCCAGCCCCTACACCCCCTCCCTATCTCTGTAACCCCCTCCAGCCCCTACACCCCCTCCCTATCTCTGTAACCCCCTCCAGCCCCTACACCCCCTCCCTATCTCTGTAACCCCCTCCAGCCCCTACACCCCCTCCCTATCTCTGTAACCCCCTCCAGCCCCTACACCCCCTCCCTATCTCTGTAACCCCCTCCAGCCCCTACACCCCCTCCCTATCTCTGTAACCCCCTCCAGCCCCTACACCCCCTCCCTATCTCTGTAACCCCCTCCAGCCCCTACACCCCCTCCCTATCTCTGTAACCCCCTCCAGCCCCTACACCCCCTCCCTATCTCTGTAACCCCCTCCAGCCCCTACACCCCCTCCCTATCTCTGTAACCCCCTCCAGCCCCTACACCCCCTCCCTATCTCTGTAACCCCCTCCAGCCCCTACACCCCCTCCCTATCTCTGTAACCCCCTCCAGC
>NW_025204269.1:3776-9233 GCF_004010195.1 Chiloscyllium plagiosum
ACCCCCTCCCTATCTCTGTAATCCCCTCCAGTCCCAACATCCCTCCCTACACCTGTCATCTCCTCCAGCCGCTACACCCCCTCCCTATCTCTGTAACCCCCTCCAGCCCCTCTATATATTGCACAGATCCAGGACGATTCGAGTAAGTTACAAAGATATAGTGGAACACTTGGCTCCGGTCGGAGAGAGAGAGGGTGCCAGTCTGGGACAGAAGGGTCTTTGACACTGTGTAAGCTGTCCTCGATAACCCGATTCTGCCCAGGGGGAAATGAAGGAGTGCTGAAATCCATCGTGCTTTACTTTGAGATAAGGCAGAATCAGGCCCCGGGACAGTGTATGTACAGACAGCCCCACCGGTGGACCAGGGATGTGACAACACAGTGTCAGTTTTCCTCACCCTATCCCGTCTCGAGGTCCATGTAACGTTCTGGGGAGTCTGGGCTCACGTCTCACCATTGCACGGTTTGAATTCCACACAAACGTGGAGTTAAACGTCCCTCGATGACCCAGTGGCGATAGTCAGGAAACGTCATCAGGTCCCACTCACATCTTTTATAGGGAAGGAACGTGCCACCCTTTCCCATTCAGGGCTCCATGTGACTCCAAACACGCAGCAAAGGTGCATGGCTCTTAACTGCCTTCTGAAATGGCTCAATGACCATTGAAGTCGTCTCAAACACAGCCCTGTTGAGCCCACAAAGAGTTCCTTTCGGTAGCCCTTTGGCGCTGGCAGCAGCCATGGTGGCATTGTGGGATATATCTGGGAGGGCGCTGCTCCCCTCAGCATTGACTCCGGACTCCTAAAGGTCTTGTACCATCAGGTCAAGCACGGCCAAGGAAATATCCATGTGGTTCCCAAGTCCCCTCCCCACCATCCTCCTCACCTCTCCTCGATGCTGACCAACACTTGGAGGAAGGTCTGAGGGTGAAGTCAAGGCTACAATTGACTAAGTATGGCGTCAAGGGGTGCAGGAGAACTGAAATCAATGGGGTTTTCTCCTGGTTTGCGTCGTTGGAGCTATGTGGAGGTCAGTCCTCTAAGCACCACGACATCTCTCCAGGATAGTGTCCTCGGCCCATCAGTGACCTTCCCTCCATCATAAGGTCAGGAGTGGGGACGTTCGCTGAGGATTGCCCAGCGTTCGGCCCCATTTGCGACTCCCCAGAGACTGGGGCAGTCCAGGTTCAGATGGAATTAGATCCAGGCTTGTAATGACAACTGGCCAGTAATATTCATACCCCAGGCAACAGCAACAAGAGAAAACTGAGCTATCACTCCTTCCCATTCAATGGTCATACCATCACTGAACACCCGCCCCCCCGCTAGTTTCAACATCTTGGGGGGAATTATCATTGACCAGATATTGAACTGGTCTTGCTATGCAATTCCAGAGGCTAGGAATACCATGGTGGGTAACTCACCTCCTCACCCCAAAGCCCGTCCCACCATCCACAAGGCCCAAGTCAAGAGGGGGATGGAATACTCCCTACTTGCCCCTGGATGGGGGCAGCCCAACCAACCCTCAAGAGCCTCAATGCCATCGGGCCAACAGCAAATCCTGTTGATTGGCACCACGCCCACAAGCGTCCGGTCCCTCTGGCCAATGACACCCAGCCGCAGCGGTCTGTCCCACCTTCGCTCTGGAGTCAGGCATCGACCCAGCGACGGGATCTTCACCGGCCGAACAGACCAGGGAGGAGGAGCAGTCAGCCCTCGACAGGCTGATGGGCCCACTTCTCCTCCCGTGCCTTAACGGACTCCAACCTGGGCGTCCCCTCCTCTCAGTGACGGGGGGGGGGGTTAACCGTTGACCAGTGCGTCGTCGCTGGCGAAACTGTAGGCCCGGAGAAGATTTGAAAAGGCCGCCAGCAGCTCGGGAACGCAAGCTCTCTCTCTCACACCTCACGGCAGGGTGACCGGCGAAAAGAAAAGCCACTTGCAGAAAAAGCAGAGGAGGCGTGCGACGAGGCCAAGATGCGGTGGGGGGGGGGGGGGGACGACAAACTCCATCGCCTTTCCGAAGCGAGAAACCGGAAAGTGCGGCCAAGGGACAGGAACTCGGAAACCACAGCCAGCCGGAAACCAGGTCAACTGAGAGGCGCCGCCGTCAGAACGCCTTCAAGAGGAACAAGGAGGGACTGGCCTCATTCTTGCCGAGAGACGAGGCGATTACACCGAGACTGGAGGAGGTCGCCGTCAGTGAGTCCCACAATTCCACGGGCTGAACCCCCCCCACCAAAACAGAAACGCTTCTTCTCTGTTCCCACGGCGACCTGTGACGTGACCTTTCCTGAAGTCAGGCTCTGATTCTAGGAGATTTTCGGAAATGCAAATGCTGGCTCAGCGGTCGAAACCCAAACCTGCCTTCGGTAAAAGCAAGAGAGACGGATAAGTGCTAACCTCACGAAGTACTCCCACCCCGCCCAGAGGTCTGGCATGGCCGGCGGCGGTTTTGTCTGTTCCTGCACAGTCCCTTTCATCCACCAAAAAGACCGACTGCCTTACCCATAACTATGAAGACCGACAGACCACAAGAACTCGGAGCAGGAGGAGGCCATTCTGCCCCACGTGCCTGCTCCCCCACGCGACAGGACCGTGGCTGATCTGACACCCCTGACACTCACCTACCTGCCCCGTTCCCCTGTAACCCTTTATTCCCCAACTGATCGAGAATCTCTCCATCTCAACCTAACGTTCCGGATTCCACAAGCATCTCAAAGGTGATCTTGAGCCAACTGCCCCTCGCATTATCAGTGGCAAACCATGACCTCATCCACTTTTAGTGTGGCGTATTGATTGTTGCTTCTATCTCCTCAGGTCCGTTATTTTCGACCGAGTGGAGCTTGTCGCCAAGTCCCTAAAATGTAAAACCCATAGACATTGATGTCCATAGGCCACTGTATCGTTCGCAAACAGCAGATTTGCCACGTTACCGTTATGGTGTCCTTCTGTACTTTTTCAGCCCCATCACACCTCCTCTGAAAGAAAGCATAGATTCAGCAATTACTAGCCAGCCGATCAAAAGACATGCTTCACTCAAAACGGAGACCTGTTCATGAAATATCTGCACTGGAGCCAGCCCTCCATTCATTTGCAATTGAGGTCTGTTGGTCTCAGCCCCGAGACCCTGGCCCAGCTCCCACAGAGCCAGCTCTCAGAGTGAACAGAGCCGCCCCCGTCAGCCAGGGCTCCCTGACTGGAGCAGAGTACCAGAGTACCAGCCAGAGTACCCTGGCTTCCTGATTGGACCAGGATAACAGCCAGGGCTCCCTGATTGGACCAGGTTAACAGTCAGGGATTTCTGATTGGCCCAGGTTAACACCCTTGGCTCCCTGATTGGACCAGATTAACAACCAGGGCTCCCTGATTGGACCAGGTTAACAGCCAGGGCTCCCTGATTGGACAAGATTAACAGCCAGGGCTCCCTGATTGGATCAGACTAACAGCCAGGGATCCCTGATTGGACCGGGTTATCAGCCAGGGCTTTCTGATTGGACCAGGTTAACAGCCAGGGCTCCCTGATTGGAACAGAATTACAGCTGGAGCTCCCTGATTGGATCAGACTAACAGTCAGGGATCCCTGATTGGACCGGGTTATCAGACAGGGCTCTCTGATTGGACTAGATTATCAGACAGGGCTCTCTGATTGGACTAGATTAACAGCCAAGGCTCCCTGATTGGAACAGAATTACAGCTGGAGCTCCCTGATTGGATCAGACTAACAGTCAGGGATCCCTGATTGGACCGGATTATCAGACAGGGCTCTCTGATTGGACTAGATTAACAGCCAGGGCTCCCTGATTGGAACAGAATTACAGCTGGAGCTCCCTGATTGGATCAGACTAACAGTCAGGGATCCCTGATTGGACCGGGTTATCAGACAGGGCTCTCTGATTGGACTAGACTAACAGCCAGGGCTCTCTGATTGGACCGGGCTAACAGCCCCAGTCAGGGAACTCGTATTCCCTGAGCTCCACCTGACTTGCCCTTGTTCCAGACAGGATGGTTTAAAATCAGTGAAAGAGGGGGACAGGGTGACCAGAATGTACGTAACGTGGAAAGGTGGACGGCCTTACAGGACACTGATTGCCGTGAACGGATAGTGGTTCTAACCACAAAGGGACATGACCGCTGCCATGGAGAAATGTATCTTTGTCAAGGAGCCATTACTGTAAACAGTCAGCTAAATGGGGGGGGAGAAAAACACAGTTTTCAAACACAGAGGGACATGTTCATTGCAGAGTGAGGAATGGATTAGGACCGATAAAGCACACATTCACTGTCAAGGGTGGTGACTGCAGCTCAACCAGCTCTAAACTGAAAAGGACCAAAGTGCTGTACTGCCTCCGGGGAGGTGTCACTCGTCAGATAGCAAGGGTGCTGGGGGCAAGGCGGACCGAGATATCCAAACCAAACTCCGAGCGGACGCAGGACAGCCGCCTCATGAGCTGGGGTCCCTGTTTGTAATGAAAAACGAAACTGGGGGGGGGCTGGTGAGGTTCGAAGGCTGGTTCTGTAGTTTGTTTTGGCCGGTGCAGAGAGAGGGTTCATTTCCTGCCCTGGCTGAGGTGACCATGGCTGACCCAGCTTCACGACATTTCGGAGGGTGGCACCGGGCAAAATGCCTCCACACAATGGCCTGCTTGTCTCCGACATTTCTGACCCCTGATGCCAACAACGCGCCTTTAAGTTCTGGACTTGGAGAGGTGACGTCCTGTTAAAGGAATATAAGTGCAAATTGCAAACCCACAGATTTTTTCAGAGACAATAGCCCCGTTGTTCCCCCTGCAGCTTCATCTGAGCTGTCTTCATCGATGACCCAGTTAACATCAGTGGGGTCTCTCGGAACACTACACCAGTGCTCTCATAAAATGTTTGATTCTGGCTGTTTTACAAGGAGGGCCTGTTCTTTTCAGAGATTGGCAGGGACGTCTTACTGCAGCTCGACAGACTCCTGGAAACGCCAAGGAATACCATGTGCAGCTTTGACCTTCTCACAAAGAAAAGAAAGACTTGACATCAAGGGAACGGAGGAGATTAGATTACCGACAGTGTAGAAACAGGCCCTTCAGCCCAACTAGTCCAGACTGGCTCTCCGAAGAGTAACCCAACCAGACCCACTTCCCTCTGACTAATGCAGCTAACACTAAGGAAACATCAGCACGGCCAATCCACCCTAACCTGCACGTCTTTGGGTTATGAGAGGAAAACCACGCAGGCAGGGTGAGAATGTGCAAACTCCACACAGACCGTCACCCTGAGGCTGCAATCGAACCCGGAGCCCTGGAGAGGCGAGGCAGCAGCGCAGACCACGCAGCAACTACCCAAATGGTCTGCAGCCCCATACCCACCCCAACCTGACCCGCACACTCGATCACCCACCCGGGACACTTAATGCCAAGTTAAAGTGCTCACCCAGCACCCTGTTCACACAGCACCCTGCTCACACAGCACCC
>NW_025204270.1:0-5998 GCF_004010195.1 Chiloscyllium plagiosum
GCGACTGGTAGCCAACAAAGGGCGTAATCACTTCCCTCCCGAGTAACATTAGGTTTCGAATTGACATATAAAATTAGAGCTTGCCGGACCCAGTCTTCATCAGTGCCGAATTTAGGCCACCACACTGAGTCTCCCTGAATAGGTTTTTGGGACCACGTTCGACAGTATTTCACCATCTTCTGTCTAGATTTTCCTTTTCTCCTACCCTGACCCCAATTATTTAACATTATACCTAACGGACTATCGGCAGGTACCCCGGGGTATTTTTCATTGTCTACGCTCAAGCCTACCTCTCCCTTATCCGCCTTGGATCCCTTATTTCCCATTGCCGAGGACTTTGTAAAATCGGAGATTCCTGTATTATCCCGTGATAATCTATCACTATTTAGCCAATTCCTGGACCTTCAGTCCCGTGATCGCCCAGGTCGCTTTGCAGGCACCCCCGGTCTTTGGATTCCTGTGTCCCACGTCTCTGTAGAAAAATCTACAGGCACCCCGTAGGTCCACGTTCCTCAGCAAACACGGTCTCTGCAAAGTCTCGCACAGACGAGCCCCAGTCTCTAGATTCCTGAGTCCCACGTCTCTGTAGAAAAATCTACAGGCACTCCGCAGGTCCCTAGACCTCCGGAAAGACGGTTCCCGCAAGTCTTTACTTACCTGGGTTCGGTGCACCGAAATTACTCGACCGTTAACCGTCCCCACTGCCTCGGCCACACCCCACCTTTGTTCTCCTGAGCCTTCCGGATATCACTCGCTCAAGCCGCGCGGGGCGGCAAGCAAGGAATCAGGGACTGCCGAACTCGGCAGGGTGCACCTTCTCCGATGTCCTACCTCAGCCCCCCTCGCGGCCGGAGTGTTGATCGGACGAGCCCCCAAGTTTGTTAGAAACGAAAATTGCTTCTCAATAATCGCTCTAGACAAATTCAGGAAAACAAAGTTTTATTAGCAAGTCTGCAGAGTTGGGCACCCTTCTGAGAAAAGCGCGCCGAGGCTGACAATGTCTTCTGATTAAATACAGGACAAGTCCCTCCCCTCTGTGGCTCTAAAGAGTCACGAGATTCACATTCTAAACCGTTCAGCAATTTTCCATTCTATATCCTTATCTTAAAGTCTATAGCAGATGTCTCCCGAGTTGTATTTTTCTTCTTACCCTGTAGTCTTATCAGTCAAGGACTTATTCTTCTCTGTCAGAGTTAGTGGTCCTATTAATCAAGGACTTGTTTTTCTATTCTGTGTGAGTGGTCTTATCAATCAAGGACTTGTTTTTCTACTCTGTCAATGTGAGTGGTCTTATCAACCCGTAGCAGCAGATGTCTCGTCTTTTATTACAGAGAAGCATGTTTTACCCTACCCCTATGGCTCTATTCCCCTTAGACTCTGAGGTCATGCACATCTGAGTTTTTTGTACCGAAATCGTCTCTCACAGTGGGGGAATGGGAAGATCCCACACACTGGGTCACTGGGTGGGGGGACAGGGAGACCCCACACACTGGGTCACTGGGTGGGGGGAGAGGGAGACCCCACACACTGGGTCACTGGGTGGGGGAGGCCCCCATTCTTGGTGCAGAGGGGCTTTCCTGGGTTTGCTCCTCCTCTTCCATGATGTGAAGGGGCTGCTGCTCCATTTCTGGATCCACTTTAGCCCTATGTTCCTGACCTTTGACCACCAGGTGCAGAGGTGACCAGGCAGATCGGGAGACCTCCTCATGGACCTTGTCCTGGACCTGGCCAAAGTGACCCTCAACAGGGTGCAGGCAGTGGGCAGTCAAGGGGGCTGTTTGTCCTGACTGTCTGACCCTCTTCCTCAGCTGGGTCAGTGCCCGGGTGTCCCTGGGGATCGGGCACATGGTGTCCATGGGTACACTTCAGGCCTTCAGTGGCTGGTGGGCACAGGGGGCACTGGACTGTGTCATTAATCCTGGAAACGCCTTATTCCTGAGATTTAAATTTCCTTTAAAGTCCTCTTTCTTTTGGTCACAGTGAGTCAGTACTGTCCCTTTTAAATCGAGGATTCATTGTTTTTGGGTTCTCACAAAGGGTTTAAATAGACACAAACTGAAACTGGAACGTTTAGGTCAGGAAGTGTGTGTGTGTGTAATTTTGCAAATAAATTGTTATAAAATTGTGCACCTGCTGGTTCCATTTGTATCCTTCACCAAGTGACTCTGGAATCTAAACTCTAATCTGGAGGGGATTACAGTGAGTCCCCCACAGAAGAAACCTTGGGGTTGGTGTAGCTCCCAGGACAGACAGTCATTGTGATCACTGTACCCTGTTGGGTCAGACTGTCACAGGGAGGGAGTGCTGTACAATGTCCCCTTCCTGCTGTGACATGTTGCTGAGTATGTTTCAAGTGTGTCACAAATAAAGTTTACATTGATGTTACTGGCACTGTGTAGGTGTGTCTGGTTTAAGGGCCGAGACCTCAGATTGTATTCAGGAACACAGTCAATCATTTCACTACCAGCTGCAATGAGCTCCCCTCACCTGGTTCCATTCTTACCCACCCAGTCAGAGCCAGAGATTCACCTGCAGTGGATTCTCTTCCCACTCCCACACTGTTCCCTCGGGAATATGCCAAAGATTTGTCCTTGGCTCCTTCCTAATTCACAGCCACACGCTGCATCTCGGTCACATCATGAGAAAACATGCCAAGTTCCACATGTCTGCTGATGACACTCAGCTCGATCTCACCCCCACCCAGATAATGACAGAGGGGGTACACCCTCTCACACTCTGTGTTGAGATGATACACAGACTCCTCCACTTGGGAGGGTAATTTACAATATTGATCCTGACCAATTTGTCCCTTTTCCAAATTCATTCTTGTGATAGAGGGTGCCACTGACAAGGACAGTGTTTCTTGTCCATCCATCCTTGTCCCTAATTGGATGGCTCTTTCAGTGACAGGTGTGATGGGCTGAATGGCCTCCTCCTGTGCTGTCCGATACCATGATCAATCACAGTTTATTCAGAATGAGAGTCACATTTAACAAACCCATCACAAACCAAGTCCCAATGTTACCTGCAGAGAACAGAGCTGTTGTAGGGTCATAGAACGTTGAGTTCACTTCTGTCCCGTCAGGAGGGTGGAGAAATATTCCAGTCGCCAAGTTCTGGGGAGGTTTCCCTGGATTCTTATCAGACAGGAGACATCAGCAGGCAAAGCAACAAGAACAGATCACAAACAAGATCAGGAAATTCTGGGAACACACAGCAGCTCAGACAGTAACTGTGGGGAGAGAGCAGGCAGCTCGATATCTGAACAGTGAAGCCTTTGTCAGAACACCATCAGATCTTGCTGTTTGTTGGTGTTTAATTCCCTGTCACTTCTCCAGGAATGTCCATCTCCAGGAAGTTCTGCTCCTGTGTTTGACGTGACTTCCCTGTGTCTCTGTTCCCTGGTCCCTCTCTCGCTCCTTGTGTTTGATTGGGATTGTGTGGATCAATCTGTGATCCAGCCAATCCAACAGGAACTTTCACTGGGAAATGGGATAAATTATTGACAAATTAGAAGGGAAGCTGCAGGATGAATGAGATAATTGGACAGATCTTTCTAAACAGCTCGCACAGACACAATGGGCCAAATGGCCTCCTTCTGTTCTGTAAGACTGTCTGAATTAGAAACTGGAACATGTGGGGGAGGGGGTCTGGGAATCATTAATTATTGATACAGCAGAGAGCCGGACTGTCCAGGGGTTTAATGTCTGGGTTTGTGAAGCAGCATCTCAACACTGGGGTAAGGCTGCAACCCCATTAAACAGGATGGGGTTATAGTGATGGTCTTGCTATGGAGCAGACGTGAATTCATCTGCCTTTTGAACACGGTGTGTGTCTGATACAAGCCTGTTCTAATGTCTCCCTCCTTACAAAACACTCGATCCCACACTAACCTTGATCCAACACCGAGGGGAGTGCTCACCAGGTTCCTGGGTGATCGATGGGGTGACCATAGAAAGGTTCAGCACAGACAGAACAAGGTGTGGCTTGTCTCTGGGTCCTCTCTCTGCAAGAGGCCCTCACCTGGTCCCACAGGATCCACACACCCCTCCTCCCTCCCCCCACTGATTCCAGGAGGTTTATTTCCACCTCAGCTGCTGATCCCATTCACTGTGGAAAGCCACAATGGAATCTGTCTCCAGCTCACTCTCAGGAAGGGCATTAAAGATGTGAGACTTTCAAATGTTCAATTAGTGCATCCCACAGTTAGAAAGTTGTTATTTTTTCCCTCTGGTCATTAGTTCCTTTGCCATTCACGTTATCTCAGTGTTCAGTGGTTCTTGCTGCTTCTGCCAATGGAAACAGTTCCTTTCTCTCCACTCTGTCCTGGTCCCTCCTGATATTGAACACCTCGATCTGATTTCCTCTCTCCCTTCTCCCCTCTCGGGAGAACAGTCCCAGCCTCTCCAATCTCTCCAGGGAACTGAAGACCGTCACCTCTGGAACCATTCCTGTCAATCTTTACTGTCCCTTTTCTAAATCCTCCACAACCTTCCTACAGCGCGGGCTCCAGAACCGACTCTCGAGTTGAGGGAGAGCCAGTGTTTTATAAAGATTCATCATCACCTCCCTGTTGTGTCCCCACTGTCTCTATTTATTAAACTCTGGTTCCTAGAAGTCTTTGTAACCCCATTCTCAAACAGTTCTGCCACCATCAACAGATTCTGCACATATATTCCCAGCTCCACCTGTACCCCCTTTAAAATTGTATCCTTTATTTCATATCACCTCTCCTGATCTTTCCATCTAAACGTATCAATCCACACTTCCCTCCATTCAATTTCAATCCCCACATTTCCATCCCCTCTACCAGGGGTCACTCTATTATGGACCAGGCCAGACCCCCTCAAAATATTTTCAGAAGTAGCCCAGACCCTAACGTTTAAGATCCAGGAATGGTGCAGCTGATCAAATCACTTGGCTTCAACTAAAACAGAATTTATTTACCATTGAATAAAACACAAGCAAACAAGAATAGTATTTAGAATAACAACTATTTCAAAACCCAACCAACACAATATCCTTTCAACTTAACAAAGAAGCTGTCACAACTTCCTGCAACATCCCCATAAACACATCCCTTGGTTAAAAAGGTAAATTCAAACACAGTTTCTAACAGGAGAGTGAATCAGCCAGGGACCATTCGCTGAAGCATCGAAACTCTTCACTCCAGCAGCTTCTCTGGGTTCCCAGCAAAAACTAAACCAAGCTCAAAAAATCCCTGAGCTGGGAGCACTGGCTCCTCCCCTTTCATTGTCCAACTGTTTAAAATAAAACCGAAAGGCCTCCCCTGATTGTTGGCTCAGACAGTCTCTGGGAGCCATGTCGGCCCCTCTGCCTTTACAACCCTTTTCAAAAAGAAAACAAAGACAGAATAACCTTGTTAAAGGAGCAGCATTGTCACCTGTCTCCCTGTTCCTCTCTCAGTTCACAATATTTCCCCCTTTGTGCCACCTGTAAATGTTGTAATTACACAGCAATATATTACACACTGATCAGAAAAATGCAATGTCCGGAATATCACCCTCTGTGGAATATCCCTGTTTACTTTCCCCAGTCCAAAGCCCAACCGGTAACCGCTCTCCGCTCACTGAGAGGAACTAAACTCCTTCAGAGGTGGTTGGGATTGGGATTGTGTTTCACCCTGCCGTCCCCATCATCTTGTTTCATGGTCACGTGTAGAAACACAGAAACATGAAAAGGGAAGAGGAGGAGTAGGCCATTCAGCCCTTCGAGCCTGCTCCACCATTCACTGTGATCATGGCTGATCATCGAGCTCCCTCCCCTAACCCAGCCATCCCCTCGACCCCTCGATCCCTTTTCCCACATGAACTATATGTCGCTCCTTCATGAAAACACAATGTTTCGGCCCCACCCATTTTCTGCAGCAGTGAGTTCCTCAGGCTCATCACTCTCTGGGTGAACACATTTCTCCTCATCCCGTCATGAAAGGTTATCCCTGATCTTTAACCAATGAACCCTGGTCTGGTCACCCCCA
>NW_025204270.1:6015-9234 GCF_004010195.1 Chiloscyllium plagiosum
TCACTGCATGAATAGTTTGTTGGAGAGAGGGAGCTGAGGACTGATTCATTCTGAAATCTCAGTTCAGACCCAACACGTACAGTAAATCTGTTTCTCTCTTCAAAGATGCTGTCTGATCTGCTGATTTTCCAGCATTTTCTGTTTTTATTTCAGATCTCCAGCATCCACAGTATTTTGTTTTTATTTTGTGAATTGAACAACAGGCTCCCCGATCCTGCTGACTGGTTTACAGACTTTCAATAACGACTCCAGTGTGTATTACTGTTTGTGTCAGTGAGTAACACCACGAGATTGTGTGAATGGATTGTGTTGTTAACGTAGGAAATAATGTTCTCAGTTGCTGGAAATATAAAAGCAGAAGTTCAGCAGGAGATACTGACTCCTGTTCCCCTTCCAGGACCATGTTCACACAAGGGTGGGAGATACATTACCTTCCCTCTGCCCTCCCCCCTTTTCATCATCCAGTGCTCCAAATTACCCTTCTGGGTGAAACAGTCATCGCCTAAACTTCTTTCAGTTTAATAAACTACATTTACTCTCCATGATGCAGTCTCACATAAGTAACAAACTGCAGATTTCCACATGTATAACACCCCCAGCCCACCCCTCCCCGTTAATATCATGTTAATTCCCTGCCCAAGTTCCATCTGGCCTTTTGTGTTAGGCCTCTTACCCGTCCCAGTGAAACTCAGTGTCAGCTGGAGAGACAGCAGCTCAGCTTTGTTTTAGGCACTTTCCAGCCTTCCCCATTCAGCAGCAGTTCAGTAATTTTAAACCAGGCTCTCTGTCCCTGTGCATTTTTCAGACAAGGCTCTCAGCAAACCTTTCTGTGATTCCCCATGGCACCTCCTTGCGATGCACCATTTCCTGACTTGTCTCATCAACATAATCATATAAAATACTGCAGATGCTGGTGGTGTGTTTAAAAAAACAGTAAATGTTGGAGAAACTCGGCAGGTCTGGCAGCTTCTGTGGGCAGAGAGAGGGGAACTCAGTTAACATTTCGGTTCCAGTTGCCCTTCTTCTGAACCCATTCTGAAGGACAAAGTTAAAAACCACACAACACCAGGTTATTGTCCAACTTGTGTTGTGTGATTTTTAACTTTGCGCACTCCAGTCCAACACTGACTCCTCCACATTCGGAAGGATGTTGACTGGACTCGAAACATTATCTTTTAGAATTAGAATATGAGTTGTGCGCTCAAGTACTGGGGTTTGTTGAGCTTTCCCCCAAGCAGCTCTGTGACGCGGGACTCTGTGCTCTATGGTCTGCTCATGGGACACACACTGAGACCAACTGTGACTGCACCTGGACGACCATCAACTCGGTGAAAAACCTCTTTGGTCTGACTGAAACCTGTTGGTCTTCCAGAACAAGGAGGTTAACCCTGACTGAGTGTTGCAGGCTGGCACATTCCAATGTCCAGGACTACGTGCTGAGGGATACACTAAAGCTTGGGGCAGCTGCTGCCAAGGGGCAGTGGGGAAAGACCACTGTCTGAGGGCTTTCTGCTGAAGGAAGTGGGAGATCTTTCAATTATCGGACCCTCCCCAGTGCCTCCAATGCATATAATAGAATCTTGTATGTGTAAGAGATGCCTTTGGTTTGTTTGTTGGATATAGTCAAACTCCAGTATTTGTTTCAAAAACAGAAATTGCTGGAAAAACTCAGCAGGTCTGGCAGCATCTCTGGAGAGAAATCAGAGTTAGGTCGAGTGACCAGTTCTGAATGAATTCAGTCCTGATGAAGGCTTACCTGACCTGAAATGCTCACTCTGATTTCTCTTCCCAGATGCTGCCAGGGCTACTACCTGATGAAGGAGCGACGCTCCGAAAGATCGTGTGCTTCCAATTAAACCTGTTGGACTATAACCTGTTGTTGTGTGATTTTTAACTTAGTACACCCCAGTCCAACACCGGCATCTCCAAATCAGGAGCTTTTGCAGCAATTTCTGTTTCTGTTTCTGATTTACAGCATCCACAGTTCTTTCAGTTTTTATCCAACGTTTGTACCTTCCTTTGCTGCTGCACAGAACTGAACTGCTTTAGCGCCGGTGTATATTTCTGAGGATACTTTTGTGAATAAAGCATATTTTTGAAATAAAAATAACTCAAGTACAGGGCAACAGGATTACAGTGAAAAGTGTCCAATGTCGGTACAAAAATACTCAGGTTAAAAGTTCAATATTAAAGTCATTCTTAATTGTAAAAAAAAAAGAAATGAAGCTCAAATTTCAGCATTACAATCTCTAAGTGTTTAGCCAAGCTCCCCATAAGGTCTCAATCTCCCCTTGCTCTGGCTCGCTCTCTCCACAAAGGAATGAACAGACAGGGAATACAGGGAGGTAAAAACAATGACTGCAGATGCTGGAAACCAGATTCTGGATTAGTGGTGCTGGAAGAGCACAGCAGTTCAGGCAGCATCCAAGGAGCAGCGAAATCGACGTTTCGGGCAAAAGCCCTTCATCAAGAATAAAACAGAGAGACCATGATCAGGAAGATGAGATTAGTTTAAAATGACATCCTGGTCAGCACAGACACGATGGGCTGAAGGGCCTGTTCCTGTGCTGTCCTGTTCGATGGAAGTAGATGAAAGTAAGAAAACAAAAGCTGAGAAGGGAGGAAACAAGTCAAAGGGGACGGAGCAGATGGTCTCCGGGGCAGGAACCCGCTCACTGCGCTGCTCCTCCGCCACCATCCTGATCTCTGTTTCTCTCTCCACTGATCGTGCCAAACCCACTGAGTTTCTCCAGCAATTTCTGTTTTTGTTTCAGATTTCCGGCATCGCAGATCTTTGTGTTCTGTCATTCAATGATATTTGGCTGCAGTACCGATTCCCACCAGCCGGTGGCGGTGCTGTACCACGTATAACATCACTATTCAGCAATTTCCGCGCCCTCTGTTCCCCGCAGTACCGCACACTGCCAGGTGGTGGCAATATTGCATCGATTATGAATCACCTGGGATGAGACTGTTGAGGAATTTCCTGCTCACAGTGTGGCTCCCCTCAATGCTGGGGAGATGAAACGCAGGCGAGGTGACTGATTGCATGTTAGAAACGAAAATCGCTTCTCAATAATCGCTCTAGACAAATTCAGGAAAACAAAGTTTTATTAACAAGTCAAGTCTGCAGAGTCGGGCACCCTTAAAGAAAAGGCGCGCAGAGGCTTACAAAGTTCTCGTTTCAATACAGTATAAGCTCCTCCCCTCTATAGCTCC
>NW_025204271.1:0-5225 GCF_004010195.1 Chiloscyllium plagiosum
TTTTCATTCTTTTCTGTTGTTCATTCTACAAATCATTGATAACAGTCTGACAACGCTTGAAATTTACTCTCTTACAGTTGCTGCTTCTACTCTCCTCTATGTCTGGCTGTTACAATTTTAATCCTGGCTATCTTGCAGTCTTACTGATGACTCATTGATTTAGTACCACATATCCACTGACTTCATATCCATGCAGATGAAATACTTGGTCGATTTAATCTATCATATTTGTTTTCATTGCAAGCAGCATTGCTTAACTGTTGGCCCAGTCATTCACTTCCATTAGGATGACATGTGTCCAAAATGTATTTGCACATAACTATACCCTGACATGTCTCATCACTCAACACGGTCATATGTTCCTGAGGTTTCATTTCGTTCTTTTCAAGAACAAACAGAAAGCGTTAGAGCAGCCTAACAGCTCTGGTGATATTTCGAGCAAGAAACATAACTGACGATTCCATTCCGATATAATGAATCCTCAAGATTTAATAAAGACTTCTTATATCATTGTATACGTTTTTGCACACTAGTATGAACACTGAAGACTTTTCTTTTATCCTAAGGCAGGTCCCACTTATACAGGAGTACTGGAATTACGAGCCAGAGGAAATCATTGAGCTTTGGGAGTGTCCTGCAGTGCAAATTGTAAATTGCAGACAGAGTGAATGTTCAATATTTTAAGCTGGGTTCCAATTTTGTGCGTCACTTTACCCTGTATGTAATCCACATTAATGCAGGTCTGTTCGGTAATTATCAGGGAAAAGGCGTTTTTTTTGTTTCAAACCCAAACTGATCAGAAAACTATTGCGTTGAAAAGATGGGTCACAAATTCATGCTAACTGACCTCTGTGTGACATTCCAAAAATAAAGCTGAGCTCCTGTGATTTATAGCATGATGCAAAATTCGTTGAAACAATCAGAACCATTTATTAAATCTCATCTTATATTACTATTCCATGCTCTATGTATGGAATGGCAGTAGTTAGATAGAACAAATAAGCTAAGCATTGCTGCAAACTTTCGAAATCATGAGTACAGAATGTCATTTGCACGTTGCAATGCGTCTTCAGTATGTCTGCTAGTATTCAGGCAGGGTATTTTAATTCATTCTTTGTTTTCCTCACAGCTAATGTAGTAACCATTGTTATCTTGTCACGGAAAAACTGCGGTATCTCACGAAATGTCACTCACTACCTGATGACGATGGCAGAGGCAGATCTCCTGGTTTTAATCATTGACCTCATATTGCGACACATTCTATTTGTCTATAAGGAAGAGCATCATTTATTAGAAGGTATCCTTGCATGTAATATCCATGCTGTCCTGCTTTATGCAGCCACTGACTGTAGTGTCTGGTTCACCGTCATTTTTACCTTTGATCGATTTGTGGCCATTTGTTGCCCAATTCTTAAAGTTAAATATTGCAGTGTGAAAACGACAGCTGTGGTTCTGAGCACAGTCACTGTATTCAGCCGTTCGAAGAATATTTTCTGGTATTTTATATTTACAGGTCACTACTACCTGAGGAACAGACACTGGTTTTGCTGGCTGAAAGGTGATGTCAGGTTTTCTCCGACGTGGGGGGCAATTGAGTTATGTCATTTCACATTAACGCCGGGAATTGCCATTATTCTCGTTCTGCTTCTCAATTTATTAACCATCAAACACATTACAGTGACCAGCAAAGTCCGAAGGAGGGTCCACAGTCAGAGGACAAATAAAAGCACCAGAGATCCAGAGATGAAGAGTCGAAGGAATTCAATCATTTTGTTGTTTCTTGTCTCAGGGAATTTTCTACTGTCATGGTCAGTATCAACAGTGTATTCCACGAACTGGAGAATGGAAGTTTTAGGTTATTCATCCCTTTCTATACCTCTTTATGTCATGAAACTGGGTTACATGCTCCAGATGCTCAGTTGCTGTACAAACAGTGCGATTTATGTTGTGATACATTCTAAGCTCAGAGAGGAGTTGAAGATTATGTTGAAATATCCTTTTACTCCAATTATTAAATGTGTTAAACATTGAGAGTGAATATCTATACCATCTGCAATCCATGCTGCATCAGCTGCTATGAAAACCACACTCCTGGTGTCTGATTTTCAGACACCTTTGAACCAAGGTTATGTAGAGGACTTTTGCTGCGTTGTTTTTGTCTCTCTGATCTGTTAGCCTGTGTTAGTGCACTTTTCCCCGGAATATCGTAGCAAAAGCGGAGAGGGTGTGTCTGCCTATGTACATCATTGTATGTTTAAGATACCAATAGATAGAGGAGAGGTTCCAGTGAACGCTGTGCGAAGAAGAAAGAATGATGACAACATGACGAAATGCCGTCCAGTTTGAGGATGACAAATACGAAAATAAACCTGGCCCTTTAACTTAGTTAAAAAATAACAAACCCCTGAACGCACATTTGGTTAGATTGGACTGCAAAAAAAAAAATGAAATGCCAACGCGGTGAATAAGCAGTAATGCGCTATTTATGACACATTTTGCAACTCTCAAAAAGGATACTTTTCACTGAAACGATATTTAAAGAGAAGGGTGAACCATTCGTGAATAATTATGGAAGTAAAGAATCCTATCAAGGTGAATGAAACTGTCAATGCTGTGAGGCTGACGGGAAGCAGGTTTTTGTTTTTAAAAAGAACCAGCAATGGATTAATTTTTGATAAGTGGAGAGTGCAGAAACCAGCAATGGATTAATTTTTGATAAGTGGAGAGTGCAGAATAAAAGTGTGAAGTAACAAGAAGCGCATCGAAAAGAAGTGAGTAAGAATTTATATAAGCGTAGGTAAAAAAAAATGAGAGCAGCTGAAGGATTTCTGAATGAATTGATCTCGTAAATTAGCAATGGTTAAATAGAAAATGGTGCGTATATAGAACAAACAATTTGTATCTCTCATAGACGAAGACATTAAGAATGATTCAATATCCGGCACTAAAGCAGGAGCAGGGATTAAAGATGGAAAGTAATCATTGTACAATCTGCGAAAAACGTGAATTTTCATGAAGAATATGTCCTGCAAGGGTGTTGGGGAAAGCAGGGGGATAGCGCTTTGTAATGATTCTACCTTGATTAGTCAATGCAGTGACAGTGGTTCAATTGAATTCTGTCTGTGCTGCAGCAATTCTGTGATTCATTTGGGAAACTAAGCGCTCCAAATGTGATCTAGGTCCCGACCCGTGGTTATTTGAAATGCAGAATGTTGAAAGAAGTAACACCTAAAGTTTTGGAAGATTATGTGCAATTTTCCTGATTTCCATTTTTTTGGAAGGTCCCATTTGATCACAAAACCAGAGCATCAGATATTATGCATCTTCAAACAAATTCAGTTTAATGGGCTAAAACAGGCAAGGTATTAAATCAAAGCCCTGGAGTGCTCCTTGTGTTTTACGTGGGCAGCCAGACTCATTTCAAGTGCCCTGGACCAAGATGTGTGCAGAAAATGTCCCCAGTTGCAATTCCTGGAAGTCTGGCGGTTGGACCTGGAATCGCGGCTGGGAAGTTTGAAGTTACCACGAAGATGAGGAACTCATAGATATTAAGTATAGGAAGGTAGGCACACAGCAGTATAAACACACACGCAGGAAGAGAACAGATGGCCATCACGCAGATTATGAGGACTGAGAAGAAAATGCTGGAATCCACTGTCGTCGTTGCCTTAAAATCAGACATTGTACTTTGCATATTGATGAGGGCAATGGCCTCTGAGGGGAAAGCATCAACAGCCAATTCTCAGACACCTCCACATGCTCCGCTGCACAGGGGAATAATAAAACTTGTGGAAATACAACATAAATTCAATTATAAGAAGAACAGATGGATATCTCTGTGACCACAAACATGAATGGTATGATGCATCACTAGTGAAAGGATCAGGGAAGTCTCTGAACGGTAATTTGACCTCCTGGAAGCAGTCGTTATGATATGCATTCACTTCAACGAAATACGTGCAATAAAGAAGGGCAAGATCAAAACAGCAAAATATTGGCTGTTGGGAAGCAGGCAAAAAAGTCGCACTTCAAAAGTTGTGATTTCAGGATTGATAGCAGCGGAATATTCAAGTCGAGTGGAAAAACAGGATAGATCAAACTAACACGTGACAAAAGAGGTGGTGTTAAAGGGACGTTTGCAAGTTGCTCCAGCATGAGGAGTTCTGTGGAGGTGCGCCCAGCAGGAACTGGATTGATTCCACCTGGTCAGAACCATGACTGATGCCCATCGGGGAAGATTAGGGCTCGAAGCTCGGGATGGTGTAAAAGAATTTGTCAGTGATGTGGGAACCATGAAATCAAGCGAAGGGGAACCACGTAAAGCAGCAAACGACAAAAGGGGGTAGAAATAATAGAGCAATAGGCAGAGCAATCATGGCTCACAATCTAAAATGGGCGATGTCAAAAGTAATGGAAAGGAAACACGTAAAAGGCAACCTGAAGACATTGAAACTGAATAGAGGGAACATTCAAAATAAAGTGATTAAATTAATCACACGCATAAATGTAACGCAGATATATCATTGAGATCAGAGACATGGCTGCAGGACGACCGGGTTAGGAAATGATCATCCAGGACTGTTCAATATTTGGATAGGACAGCCAAAAAGTAATAGGTGTTGGAGCTGAATTATTCCTTAAATAGGATATAAACATTTTATTGAGTGATGTTATTTGCTCAGACAACGTAGAATCTTTGTGTCGAATTGAGAGATGCGTGGAGGCCAAAAACGTTTTTGCTTTGTTATGCAGACCACTAATCAGTCGTGATACAAATGACATTAAATCGGAAATTAGCATTTCTTGCCCTGAATTAATAGCTGTAGTTGTCGGTGATATGAAAATACATATAGATGTGGCAAATAAAATTAGTCACGTCTTTGTAAATCGTTGGATTTTCTGGAAAAATATTTCAATTAAATAATTTGAGAACAGGACACATTAACGTGGGCATTACTCAATAAGAAATAAATAATTGGTTATATCGTTCTGAGAGATCCCTGAGTGACGAGTGAACATTATGCGATAGTTATCTTCATTATGACTGAGAGTCAACAGTTGATTCTGAGATGTGAATCCTGAATCTTAATAAGAGAAAATATGATGGACTGTGGTGTGCGTTAGCTGTTAAACATTGGGAAATAAAAAAGATGGCGATGGATAAGCAACGACAAGTATTCAAATACTGACTACGTGAACTACAGAAATGGTGTGTTACTATGTGG
>NW_025204271.1:7226-9235 GCF_004010195.1 Chiloscyllium plagiosum
CTTTTGTCTTTGCAAGAGAAGGTACAAATCAAGGGTCAATTACAAAATAAGTCATCATCCATTCAACAATCAATGAGAAGGGGTATCCTTCATTGAGGGGGTCGTCAGACTCTGTAATTATTTCCCGGGGGCAGTGGACACTTGGTTACAGAGCAGTCACTGACAAGGAACGGAGTATTACGAAGTGTCAGGCAGGAAAGTGCATTGACACCACAAACAGATAGACAACGAAGCAAGAAATATGACAGACTCAGTGGCCCAGTGTGTTCCTATTACTTGCAATCCCCTTTTGGTGCTGTATGCCCAATTTCCCTTCGCCTATTCCTCTGCATCCCTTTCTTTATCGTAGCCTTTCCTGTAACTGGCTCATCTTCTAGCTTCTTGTGTTTCCCAGTTATGATGACATCAATCGCCTTCCCATTCTCCAGGGTCCTGCAATCCTTTGACAATGCGGGCTGACAGGATCCATTAGCAGACAATGAGGTACTCAGATGTTGCGAATTTGTGAGCAAAAGCCGTAAGTGAAGGGAAATGCAACAAATTACATAGCACTTGTGCAGAAAATCATTACAAAGAAAGTGAAGCTTCCGAAATCTGTCCAGAAACATGCCTTCACTTCAGAGTGAGAACTTCACATGTTAACTGACAATCCAGGAGTATAGGCATGATTGCAAAAGGCTGTAACGCCCAGATGACAACAAGCTGATCGCCTTGTATGTGGCGCTTCCCCATTGCCTGACCCAACACCACTGCCAGTTAATTAGTGAACGAAGACTGGAAGCTAACTGTTAAAGCTGCATCAATCGTGGTGTCTGCCCTAGCAGCACTCTCTTTCAGAGCTGGATGAATTGTTGCTCCACCTCTCTCAACTTCTGGAGTTCCTGCGTTTCAGTCGTGATGAGGGGAGGACGACAGACCACACATTTATATTTTCTTATGTCAAGGCAGATTAAGATAACCGCCACACCCACCCGTGAAAAAGATTTTTTCTTCACTTCAAATAAGTATTTATGTCAGGGCTGCAGTTATACCAAGGGAGTAGTTATTGCAGTGTGAATTCTGCGAGGAGCATCGTTGTGTTGTGCTATTTGTTGTGTTGGGACAAGTTATATTCGGAGTAGTTGTGGCAGCGAGGGAATCGTATCAGTGTGCTTGCGGTGTCAGGGTGATCATGTAACAGTGTCTTCATGTCAGGGTGTAGTCCTGTCTGGGATATTCACGTCAGGAGGTTAGTCACGTCATGGACAGTTTGATCGGAGTAAGCGTGCCAGTGGTTCATGCTGACAGGGATGAGTCATATCCGTTCGTCGAGTGTACTTGTGTTAGTAGGTAATTGGGTCTTGAGGTGAGTCAAGTGAAAGGATAGACGTGTGCGGGTCGGTGCATCAGGGTATAGTTATTTCGCGAAAATTGTGTTCCGGCTGACATTTTGTGGGGATCATCAACTCAGCAGGAGACATGTCAGGGAATAGTTACCGCAGGGCAGGGTCACATCAGGGGCAATTATGATGAGTTACCTGTGTTGGGGTCGTTCTGTCTATGGGCAGTCGTGTCGGGGCACTCATGTCAGGAGCAGTCTTTTCAGTTATTGTGAATTATTATGAAATAGGGCAGTTTTACACTGTTGTTAAAATAGCTGCATCAACATAGTTCTATAATGGATCGTTGTGTCGGTGAGAGTCGGATCGGGGGAATTCAGGTTGTACGTTATTCATATTTGTAGGTAGCAATGTCAAGATTATCTGGGTTGTGGTCGAGCATGTCAGGAGGTAACTCGGTCAAGGGTAGCTGTATAAGGTGGCACTTATGTTAGGGTGCAGCACTGTCAGGGTTGAGCACTAACTTCAGGATGGTGGCTTTGTCAGCCCTCAGCCATGTGAGAAGGTAGTCATGTTGAGTCATATTATTGCCGGAGATTTTTTTGAAAGAGCGTAGTATTCTCATTGGGTAAATAAGTCGGTAGGTCAGCCCTTTCAGAGAATGGACATATTGAAGGGAAGTCAGATCAG